>NC_136496.1:99928186-100095686 GCF_053919585.1 Euprymna scolopes | reverse complement strand
CCCATGATGTACATGGACGATCTAAAACTTTTTGCAAGGAACTAGAGACACTAATAAACACTACTACAAATGGAGTTTGGAATGGAAAAGTGTGCACTACTAGTTATAAGAAAGGAAAAACTGGAGACGACAGAAGGCATAGAACTACCCAACCAAACAGGGCACTAGGAGAACAAGACTCCTATAGATACTTGGGGATTCTGGAAGCAGACACTATCAAAGCAGCAGAAATGAAAAAGAGAATTGGAAAGGAAAACCTCAGGAGGACAAGAAAACTCCTGGAAACGAAATTATGTGGCAGAAACCTAATGAAAAGTATAAATACATGGGCAGTATCACTAGTAAGATATTCTGGACTGTTCATAGGGTGGACTAAAGAAGAACTGAGACAGCTCAACCAGAAGACCAGGAAACTCATGACCATGCACAATGCACTATACCGAAAGGACAATTCTACATGAAAACGAAAGACAGTGAGAGAGGACTGGTTTGTATAGAAGACTGTGTGAATGACACAAAAAAGAACTAGAAAAATATATAATATAAAATACTGAAAGGATAATTATGGCAGCAATAGACACTGAAAAAAATCAACAAAACAGAAAACAGAGAGACAAAGGATAAAATGAGAAAAGAAAGATGGGAAGAGAAACCACTACACGGAAGATACATAAGAATGACAAAAGATGAGAATAACGAAAACACTTGGACATGGATGCAAAAAGGACATATAAACTGAGAAACTGAATCCCTAATAACTGCAGCACAAGATAACTCAATAAGAACCAACCACATCAAAGCAAACATCGACAAAACACAAGAAAACAGCAAATGCATACTCTGTGGACAAAGAGACAAAACGAAAAACCATATAGTAAGCAAATGCAGCAAACTGGCCCAAAAGGAATACAAGAACTGGCATGATTAAGTAGGAAAGACAGTACACTGGAAATTACGCAAACAACTGCATTTTAAATGCACAGACAAATAGTACAAACATAAGCAGCAACAATACTTGAAAACGAGAATCACAAAATCCTATGGGACATGGACATACAAACAGACAAACCCATCCAAGTAAGAAGACCAGATGTCGTAATAATTAACAAGAAAGAAAAGTCCTGTCAAATCGTAGACTTTACTGTCCCAGCTGACCACAGGTTAATATCAAAAAAAGGAAAAATGGAGAAATTACACAGAGCTAGCCAGAGAGTTGAAAGAAATATGGATGATGAAGAAAATCAAGATAATACCTATAATAGTAGGAGCACTAGGAACAATTCTGAGAAACTTTGAAAACAAAATGGGAGAAATTGGAATCAGAGGAATGGCTGCAAAGATACAATGAATAACGATAATTAAAACAGCTGAAATATTAAGGAAAACCCTTGAATGCGAAGACTAATACACATGAGCCACATACGCAGGCCAGACAAACTGCTGCAGAGGCAAAACATGAACAAGTGTTACATGGAACCAAGAACATTGAAGCTGCATATCTACAAATTCTCTCTCCTCACCCATCCCCCATTGACCCATCACCGCACCAACTATAAGAGTGATGCCAAATAGTCAAGAAGGGTCAAGGAGGATGGAATGACCAAGGAGAGAGCGCTGACTAGACTTCCGCTGGACAAGTGCGAAGGGAACTGGGACCATTGGGAGGCCACTCAAATTCCAGTGGCGACCAATGGCCGCTGCCAGCGAGATATCAATGGTAAGCAGCTGTTGTTATAACGCAAATTTATTTGCAAATCTTATTGAAAGAGATGGAGAGTGCTGGAAATCTGGGGAGACTTGTTGTCGATCAATTTGTTTACAAGGAGAGATCTTTCATCACCTGTGTAAAAGCTTCTTGTGAGTCAACAACAATAATAATAATAATCTATCTATATATCTATAAAAGTGAAAATGTCTGTGTGTGTGTGTGTGTCTGTCTGTCTGTGTACACTTCCCTACCAAATAACTTTGTCAATCTAGAGACTCGAGAGTTGACATAAGGAGTATTGAGATTTGGGAAAATCTTTTTAATCGGTTTTCGGCCAGAAATTTGGCTGTCAAGGGGTTAAAGTTCAACGATTTGACCTTTGAAAACTCTAACAAACTCCTCTGCGAATTTTGGGTCTAAACACTTGAAATTTTAAATGTAGGTTACTTGATAATGGAACAAACCTTTTAATTTGATTTGAGCCCAAAACAATAAATGTTAAGGGGTCAAAATTGGGGTCAAAGTTAAAACAATTTGACCTCTGCGGTCTCTACGAAATTACTCAGGCAAATTTTGGTCTAAACATTTGAAATCTTGCATAAAGTGTATTCACACTTAGGGCAAGTTATGAACAGTACATAGGGCCCGAGCAAAGCTGGTCTGAACTACTACTACTACTACTACTACTACTACTACTACTACTACTACTACTAATAATAATAATAATAATAATTATAATAATAATAATAAAAATAACAACAATAATAACAAATATTTTCATAATTCAAATATGTATTAAAAGAATTAACTTACCAGCTCAAGCTGAAGTATATATGCAGAATAATTTAGAAAGTAGAAACTTATAAAGTGAAATTTCTGTTTGGTATGATTCTTGCAAGATCAACTCTACTGTATGCAAATTTTTGACACAGTGAAAGAGTATATTTAACAAGGTATCTAAAAGCATGAGTGACATTTTGTGGGGTTAAGAATTCAGCAGAAATAGTAGACTCAGTGTGAACAAAACAAAAGTAAAGTTACATTAGAGTCTTTGTAGTTGATGCTATGTGTAAAAGTTTAATATCAGGGACTAATCAGAGACATCCTGTACTTGGCTTTGTTTCCTGACTAGGACAATGAACATTCCCATTCCCAATTTCTTTCTCTCTCACAAACTAACCAAATATGGTGTGTTTATACGCCACTTATGTTCATTCGACTGATCTAAGCCACTCTTATCTGAGAAATCAAGGGTACAAATTTGACAGTTTGTCTAGCTGTTGTTTCAGACTGGCAGTACATGAGCCCTAACTCTCTAGTAGCGCTTATAGTGATTTTTCATCATCAGTTGTATAATATCAGGATAGTTGTAGTGCCATGTCGCACAGGGAAAGGAACCTTGCAGTTATCTCTGGTGAGCTTTTTCAAGGTTACAATCCTTTAAACAAGACTCAGCTAATAATCTACTTGTGCATGCATATTTGGCATCAAAATTGACCAACTTCGCTCAACACTCTACCCCTAACCTGAAATTATATGTAATGACATCCCAAACAAATATGAAAGGAAATGACATCCCAAACAAAAATCATTATCAAACAACACAACCACCCAAACAAAACCAATTTGCCTTTTCCTTGCATTCACAAATATCTGTGGGCTTAGAAGTAATCTAGATGATGTAGAACCTATTCTACTAGCAAATTTCAAGGATATTCTAGCATTAAATAAAACTAACCGAAACTCTTCAACCCCCTCTATCTGCTCCCTCTTTGCTGTAAAGACTCTGACAGATTTGTGCACCTTCGCCTTGACTATAGAGCACAATCTTGAATCAAATGATTAGGCCTTCATGTGCTTTAGACTGTTACTTACTTATATTTTCTCTACTCTTCTCCCTCAAATCAGGACTATACCCTAATCGACCATGTCTGTGACAGTATAGTTGCAGTGCACTCTTTAGATATTAACGTTCACGTACATGTGTTTGGTGACTTTGATGTCCATCATAGTTATTGGCTTGGCTTCTCGGGTTACACAGATGCTACTCGACACTGTACTCATCGTTTCTCTATAGCTCATTCCATCACATATATAGTCATGATCCGCCTCCGAGATTCATTTGTAGACCTATTTCTAACTACAGTACTTGAGAATTGTGTGACAAATGCTCATAGTTCACTCAGAAACGCTGACCTCTCTGTAATATTAGTAGCTCAAACGACAAGCTACTACAAAAAGGTTCATTGGGAAGCCATCAGAGAACACATCGAAGATGCCCGATGGACCAATATTATTTCTCTTCCTGCTGAATAGTGTGCCAATGGAATAACTGAATGGTGCAAAGCAGGCATTGAAGCACATGTTCCCATACTCTTCTCAATGGTTCGCTTCAAATTGTTTATGTGCCATAACACAAAGACAACATACATTGTACGTACGTCATATCAAATACAAATAGGCAAAAATATATAGATGTTAAAAAATCATTGTAAGAGTGAAATAGTCACAGCCAAAAGAAGGCATGCTAAAATAACCAGGTAACATATAGAATTGCAGAAAATAGGAACTTGCCATTCTTAGAAAATTTATAATAATGTAGTAAATAAAGGACAATCAGTAATTCCTTCATTATCTAACAACCAGAAGGCCACTTGCATGGCAACCGAGAAGACTGAACTGCTTGCCTGGAAATTCGTCTCCAACTCCGCCTTAGACTTAATAGACAACTCCCTTCCAAATTTCCCTATGCAAACTGAAACCACACTTGATGATCTGAAGATCACCCCTTTTCATGTCCGTGATACCATGCTAAAAAATTAGACACCTCCAAGGTGTGTGAGCCTAATCTCATCCCAGTAATACTAATTAAGAAATGCCCAGCTGAGCTAGAATCCCCCCACCCCATAATTTTCAAACTCTACAACAAATACATTGCTGAGTCTTGCACTCTGATAGCCGTTAAATTGCCTATGTGGCACCAGTGTACAGAAATTCTGGTGAAATGGTGTTAGTTGTTTCCCTGACTGTACTGACATGCAGAGATTTAAATGCAATGTAAACTAACATCTCACTCATCTCCCAAAAACATGATCCCAAATAGTAACCCCGTACGTTCAAGTAACAATATGGCTTGTTTTGGGTGAACATGACTAAACAATTTAAAAAAAAAAAAACAAAAAAAAAACATCCGAGATGAGAACAATAGTCTGAATAATCCAAATTATCAATCCTCATCTAAAAAATCCCAAAACATAGTGAAATTCAGTGTCTGTACGTTCTCGACTGATATAGGCTAAAGATTGACCTTCCTGTACAATGCAACTCCCATGCCTTTTTCACTTGCATCGCATTGAATGACCAACGACTTTTTGTGATCATAGCATCTCAATACTGCTGCTTCACTTGTAAATATAGTAATTAAAAAATATATTCGTAAAAAAAATATAATTTCTTTATAATTATTTAGTTTAATCAATATCTGACTGAATTGCATCAAACATCAGTTGAAAATCATTAATTATATATTTATATATCACTGACAGGTCAAAAGTAAAAATGTGTGAAAAGTTGGGACACATACACTATCATCACATAACTGACGTTGAGAGCACTAGTGCATAGAAGCCCGATCCTTAAACTATAAATCTATAAATTCTAAAGCGGCTTATACTATTTCAATGTTTTAAAGATGTCTTTAGTAATGAGATTGGTTTCAATATCTAAATTGAATACATTTTTCTGTTGTTCGTTACTGTTTCTCTAGAACCATGCTGTTCCATCAATTTACGTGTTCACAGTCAAGATGTGGAATTCAAATGTTTGAAATGATTTCATAAAACGGCTTAAATAAGTTAAATTTTTTTTTTTTAATCTCCCTATATTTGGACACATGATGTTGTTAGCTGGAATTTTCAGGAGTGATCTCCCTTGGACTATATTTAGTTATTTCTCCTGAATTAAACGGAATAATTTATTACGTAACCTGATTACCTGCTTTTTGATTGAATTTTCAAATAAATAGATTTTTTTCCCACTATTTTCTAGTAAATTTATTCGCAACGTTAAAATTGAACACGGTTTCTAATTTGTTAATATCGAACTAGTAATCTTAAATATTTATTTTAAAACCAGTTACAGTTTCTCTCTGTCGGCTCCTTTATATTAGAATTTTGAAGAGTAATCTCCCTTGTTTTTTTTTCTTAGATTATTTCCCTTTCAACAATCACCACTTGAATATAATTGTCTCGAAATCGGTTGTCCTATTTGAAAATTGACATCTTGTAATCTAAATTATTTCATGTGTTTACTAGTATTTTATGCTGCCAACAATGGCAGTTTTTTCTCAGATTCTTTCTGTTTTCTAAAAGTATTTTCTCACAGAAAAGGAGTTGCTAGTTCTTTTGTCAATCGTTATTTCCATGGAAGGTGATCGGTTGAGCTCCAATCTGATTCCTCCTTGTAAGACAGTCACAGCAAGAACTCGCCTTATTACAATAAATGCAAGGACCTTGGTTTTTCTCCGTTATTGTAGCGAAATTCGAAAATTGAAATATTGAATTTGAGTGAAACCAATGGTATCTATTGAATTGTCATTTCACAGTACGAATAATAATAAGGTAGAAATTTAATTATTGGTAACTGCTACAAATGAAAATATTTTTTGAAGACAATTAGCAAAGATTAAGTTTTGCAAAAAACCCCCAAAAACGGAGAGTTTTAATTTTATCAAAAGGGAGTCAAATATTTTCTGAAAACTGAGAAAATCTTGGTCCAAGTTAGCAAAACTTAATTTTCGCTAATTGTCTAAACTGTTTTATTATTAATTAATTTTTCTTTTATTAATTTATTATTAATTAATTTTTTTAATTGGCCGTTTTTCGTAATTTTTGGATATGTTCGTTACTGCAACATGACAATTCACTTGAAATTCAATATTTCATTTTCCGAATTTTGCTACCATGACAAAGAACTTTCTTTTCTTCCTTTATGTTATTAGAATCCAACGGAATTTCCCTGAATAGAATCTCTTTGCAAGAACTTCTGATCTGTAGAACACATTACCATGAGATTGGTTCCCTGCAGACTACAGCAAAGTCCTCAAATCCAACGTCAACAAATACTTGTCATAAACCATCCTCATAAGAATTCAAGTGTTATCATTCCATTCATCATTTTTAATCCTCTCATAAAATTCTTCATCATCCAACTAAGCATCCATCGCATTAATGTCTATCATTGTTTGTTCCTGACGTTAATAAGTGACTCTTAGGGAAATAAATCTTTCAAAAGTACCAATCATTCTAAAATATTTTAAAACTTAAAAAAAAAAAAAAAATCAGAAGAAAGAATACAAACAAAATAAATTAAAATCTATTTTATTTCCAACTTAAATTAATTGAAAATAATATTTCAGATCATAAATCCACTTTAAATATGATTCATGTATTTACCAAAGTTTTAGTTCAATTGTAGTATACGGACTGTTAGAATATCTTCTTGTTTTCCTGAGATGTTGTTAACGGTTCGACATGGCTGAGGAAGCCTTTCTTTGATTTCATGCGTTGTTTACATCTATGAATGAGATGAAGCTCATCACTGATAGCTTTTGTGATGTGCTTATAATTGAACGGTAATTAAACAAAGACTGTTGGGAATGCAAAACAGGAATTTGATGGTCAAGTCAGGTGCAGACTGACGTTTTATTTGTACCAAATATAGTTGGATTGCAACTTTTTTTTTTTTTTGCTCAACACACACCTCCAAACACCCGAGCAACGCTGGGCACCCAAGCTAGTATTATATAAATCTCACCTTTCTGTTTAAATGTATGTATGTATGTATGTATGTATGTATGTATGTATGTATGTATGTATGTATGCCTGCCTAAAACTTTCGACAGAGGCGACAGATTTTCACAAGATCAGTATCTTTTTGAAGCTCGACCCTTCGGACGACAAATATCGAAAAAATTGGCCAAAAACATTAAATCGTTTACCCTCAACTGGGCACTTTTCTACAAGGAGGGTCGATTTTTTTTTCTGACATTTTTGCAAGTCATTCAAACCTCGCATCACCGACGTCACATAAAAGACGTTATTTCGACCGCCTGTGACGTCACAATCACAGTAAGCGCATCGATAAGACCGTTTTTTTCCCCTCTTTTTCCTCTGGTCGGTTACGTGTTCGAGCCTGCCTACTACTCCTAAATTTTTTTTTTTTGCACTTGCAATTTTCCTTTTTTCTTTTTGCTCAACCAAAGCGTGTGCTCTATCCCAACTATCATCAATGGACCTGAGGTAATCTCGTCAGCATCAGACAAAGCCAAACTCTTTGCCAAGAACTTTGCAGCTAATTCTACCCTTTGCGACCAAGGCCGCCAACCCCCAATATTTCCTCCTGTATCAGAAAACACGCTGTGTGATATACATATATCTGTACGTAATGTTGCCAAGCTAATCAAAAACCTTGATTCCAGTAAAGCAACTGTCCCTGACGGTATTCCAATTATAGTACTCAAAAAACTACAACCAGAACTAGCGCCCATACTTACAAAACTGTTTAAACGTTGTCTTAAGGAGAATAGCTTCCCATCACCTTGGAAAATCTCATCAGTATGCCCTGTATTTAAGAACTCAGGTGATCGCTCATCCCCCTCTCAGTATAGGCCAATAAGTCTCCTGTGCGTCATGAGTAAGTTGCTGAGATCTGTGTTAAATACAGAAGTAATCAACCATCTCAACAAAAATAACTTTCTTAGTGACACTAAATATGGTTTCCGTTCTGCTAGATCTACAGTAGATGTGCTTACAGTTATATCTCATAGGATTAGCAAATCTCTCAACAGAAGCAACCTTTCTAGGGCAATTGCTCTTGACATATCTAAGGCCTTTGATAGGGTATGGCATAAAGGTTTACTTCACAAGATCTCTAGCTATGGTATAGCTGGAAATGTCTTCTCAATTATTAAATCATTTTTTTCTGATAGGTTCATAAGAGTAGTAGTTGAAGGGCAAAAGTCAGAAACTCACAGTATTAATGCTGGTGTCCCTCAGGGGTCCATCCTGGGCCCAACTCTTTTCCTGATCTACATTAATGATCTTCCAAATCACATCCTTTCATCATTTGTAGACATTTATGCTGATGACACTACCATTTATGGTAGCACATCTAAGACAGTAAACGACCAAGTTCCCTCCAATTCTCTCTCCTCTAATCTTGAGCACGTGGTACAATGGGGAAAGGAGTGGCTGGTTACTTTTAATGCATCTAAAACCAAGCTTCTCTCCTTACATCATCAACATTCTGATCCACAATTGATCATCAATTGAAATGAATAGCTCTTGTCTTCAGGAGGTCTCAAGTTTTGACAAGCTTCTGGGCTTGACAATTACTCATGATCTTAAATGGAACATGTACATCAAATCTGCTGCCAAGGTCGCTGGAAAAATGGTGGGATCTTTCTATCGATCCAGTAGATATCTCACTGCTGATGCAATTCTCTATCTATATAAGAGCCAGGTACGTCCAAGGATGGAATACTGTTGCCACATCTGGGCAGGAGCTGCTAGAAAGGACTTGGCCTGCCTTGATAGAGTTCAAAATAGACTTTGTAGCCTCGTAGGAGATGTCCTTTTCTCTTCCCTGCAACCTCTATCTCACAGAAGAGATGTTGCGAGTTTGTCTCTGATGTATCGTTATTTTCATGGAAAGTGTTCGACTGAGCTTCAGTCTATCGTCCCCCTCGCCAAACTTTCACAAGAAACACTCGTCTAGCTGAAAACACTATCAATAATTCCCCCCCCACTCTTTATCTGTGCCCAAACCTAAACGTAGATTTCATGAACAAAGCTTCTTTCTTAGAACTGCACGCCTGTGGAATTGTCTTCTGTTTTCCTGCTTTCCGGCTGACTATAATATGGTTGTCTTCAAGTCTAATGTAAATATGTTCTTGATGAGCCGTTCCATATAAGTTAACAAATTTACCGAATTTTCATTACTAATGATTACTATATTGTCCAATTTCTACTGTACATTCTTTAACCCTTATCCTTGAGTGGCCTCTTGGCCTCGATAATGTGGTGATGCCTGTGTAAAAAAAAACAAAAAAACAACACCCTTACACACACCTCCACTTTCTTTTCTGCCTTGCGTCATGTGTTCGAGCCTACCTGCCTACCACAACTTTTTTTTTTTTTGCTCAGCTCACACCTACAAACATTCGAGTAACGCCAGGCATCCAGGCTAGTCTATTATAAACAACATGATTATTAGTATTATTTAATCAATAGCTGGAAAGAGAAAAAAAAGAAGAGAAACTGTAATAATATGAATAATTTTATAAACGACACCAGAAATGCAAGAGGTGGGGCACAATGTGGACTTCATTTTCCATTAGTTTCGGTAAAAAAAAAAAAAATAAAAAAAAAATAGGACAGTACACATTCACGGAGATAAATCTAAAACAAGGAGATACTTCTAATAGAACAAGTGAAGCATGCATGACCCCAGTGAACGAGGCAAAAAAAAAAAAATGACTAAGTTCACCCCGCCCCCGCCATTTAGCCCCAAAAGTCCCCAGAGGACATCAAATCTTGGTCAAAATGTCAAAATGAACAAACGGTGCAGCTTTAGACCTTAACGTATGTAAATTTGAGTTCTGCACCATGCAATAAAAGAAATGACTAAGTCCATCATTTGCACCCCCCCCCCCTCATTTAGGTCCAAAAGTCCCCAAGGCCTTAACATATTTAAATTTGAGTTCCGCATCATGCAAAACTGCTAAATAGACATACACAGAAAATTTTGGACAAATATGGTAAAATAGTCCCCTAAATGGAGTGTTTTTATTAGCCATAAAAAAGCCCCAAGAGTTATTGCGAAATATAGACAAAAAAAATTATATAGAAATCAGTTAGTTACAACTTTTCAGACAGTTTTATAAAAAGCCAAGCCATCAATTTTTTTAATAAGCACAAAAGTGTCAATTTTAGCCATTTTAACCAGAAAGGACCCCCTGGGGGAGAGGGGAGATCAGGGTTTCCCCGGAAAATCCGTTCTGTTACTTTTTTACTCATATCATGTTTAATGTTTGTGAAAAAAAAATTCCAAGGCATAGTTATTGAAAAAAGTGCGGACAGACGAACGGATGAACGGAGAAGGGTAAATTTACAGGTTCACCCTCCTTTTGTCGGGGGATGAATAAAAAAATTGAATGCTGTGTAATTCTTGACTTCATTTGAAGTAAAAAGAAGAAAAAAAAAAAGAAAAAAGAAAGAAATATATATAGAATATCGACAGCTTTTAATTATAGAATATCCACAGCTTTTAATTTAAAAATCTACCAGAATTATCTCCCTTATATTTGTTGTTAAATTTATCTCCCTTCTATGCCCATCCTTGAATAGATTGATGTTTTAGCTGAATAAAACAAATAAGAATTAAATTGGAATGGTTAAAATAATCTGGCGCTGTTTTACAGTTTGTCACTGTGCAGAGGGAGACAACTCTCGTCTACTAAATTACAGGGTTATTCAAAAATCAAGAGAACCATCCGAGTTCATATTGTTCTCCATACCTTGATTTGATTCTACCATTAAGGGTAAAATTTAAAAATATTTTTTTTTATATATCTGAAAAAGTCTTTATATTTTTGAATAAAGTCTCTTGATTTTTGAATAAAGTCTTTATATTTTTGAATAAAGTCTTTTGATTTTTGAATAAAGTCTTTATATTTTTTAATAAAGTCTCTTGATTTTTGAATAAAGTATTTATATTTTTGAATAAAGTCTCTTGATTTTTTAATAAAGTCTCTTGATTTTTGAATAACCCTGTATTCGTTCATTAAAAGAAAGCTGCGACGATTTTTTAATGTAACAAAATGTAGTATTTACAATACTTTTAAGAGAATCGTTTTTATTTTCATATCATAATTTACGATCCTAAAACCAACGAACAAACGATATTTGTTATCAACTTTGTTACATTAAAAAAAAATCATTGAAGCTTTCTTTTTTAATGTTTTGATGGCACTTCTGCATTAGGGTGTATCAGAAGCCACCATTAAAAATGCGTGATAAGAACTTGAATAATTCAACTTACTATCTTTCGAAGCTTATAACTACTTGAAAAATATAATTCAAACCCTAATTTTTTTTCAATTAAAGGAGCAAAGACCAAATTAAAAAAAAAATAACAGGTTTAATAACAAATTATGCAATATTTGTTTTTTTAAATCAGTTTTCTTTAAAAAAGATTTAAAGAAAATCAACGAAATTTTACTTACTTCGATTATAAAAAATATATATAAATTCCAAAAAATCACTTATCTATAAAAAATACTATTCAATAGGTACTTCCATTGTTAAGAATTTATCCATATTTATACTTACTAGCGGGACCTGTGGAAATTCCACAGCAGCATTTTTCATATTTAATATATTGTTGCTGGGCATGATGTGAGTGTTCTGTTCAGCATGAATGAAGGCACAATCATATTATTATACTCTTTTTATTAAAACTGTATCGCCCCCTTACTAAAATAATAACTTTGATATAATTCCTGGGCTGATTATTTCATTACAAACACACCGGTCAATTAACTCACATTTTGTCATTTTTCATAATTATTGAATATGTTACTATGTTCGACAATAATTTTTCATAATTTCAACCCACATTATCGCCCCTCCCTTTACTAAAATATTAAATTTGATATATTGTATTGGCTGATTATTTTATAAAAAAAAAAAACACAACTATCAATTAACTCACATTTCATCATTTTTATTTTTAATAATTCTTGGATATGGTACTAATTTTGACAATAATTTTTCATCATTTAAACTCACCATATCGCACACCTTACTAAAATAATAACTTTGATATATTGTCTAGGCTGATTATTTCATTACAAACACACACATCAATCAACTCACATTTCATCATTTTTCGTAATTCTTGGCTATGTTACTAATTTCGACAATATTTTTTTTATGATTTAAACCAACGTTGTCGCCCAACCTTACTAAAATAATAACTTTGATACATTTGTTGGGCTGATTATTTCATTACAAACACTAATTAACCTCCATTTCATCATTTTTCATAATTCTTGGGTATGTTACTAATTTCGACAATCATTTTTCATAATTTATACCCACATTATCGCCTCCTCCTTAATAAAATAATAATTTTGAAATATTGTCTGGGCTTATTATTTTATTACAAACACACTAATGCATGAAATCACATTTAATAATTTTCATAATTCTTGGCTATGTTACTTTCAACAATCATTTTTCAAAATTTTTATCCACATTTTCGCTCATCCCTCTTTACTAAATAATAACTTTGATATATTGTCTAGGCTTATTATTTCCTTACAAACACACCAATCAATTATCTAATATTTCATCATTTTTTCGTAATTCTTGGATATGTTACTAATTTCGACAATAGTTTTTTATAATTAAAACCATCCTCGTCGCCCTCTCTTACTAAAAAAATTACTTTGGTATATTTTCTGGGCTGATTATTTCATAAAAAACACAACCATCAATTAACTTACACTTCATCATTTTTCTTAATTCTTGCATATGTTACTCATTTCGACAATTATTTTTAATATTTTAACCCACATTATCAACCCCCCACTACTAAAATAATAATTTTGATATATTATCTGGGATGATTATTTCATTTCAAACACACCAATCAATTAACTCACATTTTGTCATTTTTCATAATTCTTGGATATGTTAATAATGTCGACAATCATTTTTCATCATTTTAACCCACATCATCGCCCCACTTACTAAAATGACAATTTTGATATATTGTCTTGACTGATTATTACATTGCAAATACACTAATGCATTAAATAACATATTACATTTTTCATAATTCTTGGATATGTTACTAATTTCGACAATTATTTTTCATAATTTAAACCATCCTTATCGTCCTCTCTTACTAACATAATTACTTTGATATATTTCCTGGGCTGATTATTTTATTATAAACACACAATCGATTAACTCACATTTAATCGTTGTTCATAATACTGGATATGTTACTAATTTCGACAATAATTTTTATAATTAAAATCCCACATTACGCCTCTCCCTCCTATATCATATATTGTCTGGGCTTATTATATCATTAACAGACAAACCAATCAAGTAACTCACATTTCATCATTTTTCATAATTCTTGGATATTTTACTAATTTCGACAATAATTTTCATAACTTTAACCCACTATGTCGCTTCCCCTTACTTAAATAATAACTTTGATATATTGTCTGGGATGATTATTTCATTACAAACAAATCAATCAATTCTGGGCATTCTCATAGTATATATGTTTCACCTATCTTATCCAATCCCGGGTGACGCCGAATATTCTGCTAATATATATCGTTCACCTACCTCATTCGATCCTGGGCGACACTGGGTATTTTGCTACTATATAGTAGCAAAATAACCACCTATCTCATTCAATACTGGGCGACGCTTTCTGATAGTATATATTTGCACATCTCATTCAATCCCGGGACTGACTTCATATCCGCCACCCCACTGTTGAAAATATACATTAAATAAAGTAATGTTTTAATCGTAAACTTTTTCTCACTAGCAGCGGCCATTGGTGTCCATTGGAATTTGAGTAGCAATAAGCCTCCCCAAGGTCCCAGCCATTTCCGGGACTGACTTTATATCCCCAACCCACTGCTAAAAATATACATGAAATAATGTAATGTCTAAATAGTAAACTGTTTCAGCCATTTCCGGGACTGACTTTATATCTCAAACCCACTGCTAAAAATATACATGAAATAATGTAATGTCTAAATAGTAAACTGTTTCAGCCATTTCTGTAACTGACTTATAATCCCCAACCCATTGTTGAAGATATACATGAAATAAAGTAATGTATAAATCGTAAACTTTTTCAGCCATTTCCGAGACCGACTTCTTATCTCCCATCCTACTGTTAAAAATATACATTAAATAATGTCCAAAACGTAAATGGTTGCAGCCATTTCAGGAACCGACTTCATATTTCCCACCCCAATGTTAAAAATATACATTGAATAAAGTAATGTGTAATGCGTAAACGGTTTCACCCATTTTCGGGACTGATTTAATATCCCTCACCCCACAGTTAAAAATATACATGAAATAAAGTAATGTTTAAATCGTAAACGGTTTGAGTAATTTCCGGAGATGACTTCATATCCCATAACCCACTGCTTAAAATATACTTGAAATAAAGTAATGTTTAAATCATAAACTGTTTCAGCAGCTTTTTGAAAGTAATACATAAAAACATTAACACGGTTAGAGATTAGGCAACCATTGCTTCAACATGAATTTCTGAGTATAGTATCAGTTTCAGCATTCCAGTAACTTAAATCTCCCCTTTTTTGGTCTTGGTTAATAGAGGAAAATCCTTCATTACTGATACAATTTTTATTTTTGTTATTGACCAGAGTGCCCCTTTTGGGGAGCTGGTTTCCTCCTAAATGTATAAGCGACCTCATGTCCAATTCTGCCCTTGTGGGGAGGTAAGTAACCAAAAAATAAATAAATAATAATCAGAACGGACATTTTCCAGGGCATTTTATAATTAATCAGAAGTGACATTTCCAAGGCATTTTGTAATCAAATCAGAAATAACTTTTTCCAGTTACTTTTTTAATATTAAAACTTTGTTACATTAAACATAGTACCTATTCACAATGCCTCCCCACGGGACAGATTTAAACACCAGGGTTGTTTTTTAACGTGGAGAAAAAATTGTCTTAGTCGTAAAGGATTTCTCTTCCACTGAGAGAGAAGAAATTGAAATGTAGCACATGAAGAACAGATACTACACTTTGATCTTATTTATCTATTTTATTGTTGTCAAAAAATGAAAATACAATGTAAAATTATACAAACAAAAGAATCAAACAACAAAATTAGGCACAAGGCCCTATAAGAAATTGGGAGGGGGAGGGTACAGGGTCTTTGTGACTATCTAACAGATGAGACTTTGAAGTCTTACTCTTGACTGGCAACATTTACCAAAATACCTCAATCACTCTGTGGATCTTAATCTAGCTAATATCCCAGCGTTCAGTGTAAAAAATAACTTATGTACAATTTGTAAAAACTTATCTGTGTGTTGTGTGTGCATTTTTTTTTTTTTTTTTTTTTTTTTTTTGTGTATGTGCATGTGTAAGAAAATAAAGTTCGATTTCATTAGAAAGAGTTTTTGAATTAATTGGGAATAAAATGTTCGTGGAGTGGGACTATACTAATAAAAATGTTCATTTCCAAAAAATAAGGGAAAAGGCTACTAATGTGTTGTTAGTAAGACCCCCCTGTACTATTCTATGTGGTTAGATTTCCCACTGTTTTCCGGGGAACCGAAAACAAGCAGGGCATCCCTAATGGGTTTGGGGAAATGGCCTTAATAGAGGTGGGAGAAAATAAAGCAACGGATGGAGGGGGTAGGAGGGTGACCTCTGAGTAGGGGAGCGACCGGTGACATCAAAAAATAAACCTGAGGAGCAGAGGGGTTGGGCAGACTCAGAGGTACTCTAATACCAAAAAATAAAATCAGGGACAGGATCTCATTTGTACCACCAGTCAAGAGTTACTTTACTTGAACTAATGCTAACCTAGGCGGGATGGGTTCCGTAGGACCCAGCACCGCCCATGCCATGCCTAAGGAGGGAACACGTATTGAAACTTGGCTCCTCGACGGATGCACAAACTAGTGCTGTGCACCCACCTCTTGTCAAATTCCACTCTAGGCAACCTCTTCCAATCGCATCTGATCTTTACTTTAAGCAAATGTTTAAAGTAAACAATCAGATCCCGATCCGGAACAGATGTCCCTTCGCGGACCAACTTGAGGCGCGTGATCCAGATGGTCATGCGCGCTACTGCTAGGATCGCCAGGAAAACCAAACTTTCCTCCCTGGGGAACGGCGGCTCCATGTTGTACACAAAAGTTCCTACGTCGAGATCGAGCAGACACTCGGCATCGATGCGAGCTGTTACCCCCTCGACGTACTTTAAAAGGGGCTGTATCCGGCTGCAACTAAAAAACGCGTGCTCGATAGTTTCGGGCTCGCGTTCGTCACAGCACGGACAGAAGCGCCTGGTATGTTCTTTATACCGGAAAAGTTCGTCGAAGAGGGGCAGCGCATTTCGGACCAGTCGCCAAGTCAGGGAGAATTCCGAGTTATTCAGAATCTCCCGTCCCGGCGCCCAACACCATTGAGAACGGACAACCTTCATCGACCATCCCATCCGCCTACAAAGTGGATCCTTCGCGGTCCCCTCCACTAAATCCCGATACAGTTCCTTCCTTGGCTGATCGAGGACACTGGTCCCCGGCAAAGCTCTAAGAGCGGTCCGGCATTCGGAGAAGAACTTGGACTCCCCCTTCGGTCTACGACGACCTTCTACCGAAGGGTTGGGTTTGAGATTGGGAAACGAGTTCTCAACCACAGGGACCCAAGGAGCGTCTCCTTCAAGCGAACGACCCAGGAAAGCCAATCTCTCGGCGTTTCTGTGACACAATAGACTGGGCTGACTCATGCCTCCCTCGCTCGGACGTTGAACACAGACCTCTCTGCAGACATAGTGCTTACCCTCGTTCCACAAAAGTGAATCGAGGCGCCCTTGTAAGCGGGTTAGGCGTTCTGCAGGGAGAGGAAGTACAGACAAACGGTAAAGGATGAGCGGAAAGACGTATGTAGCACACGCCTCCGCCCGACCCTTCAAGGACAATTTCCTTCCAATCCAAGTCTTGACTGACGATTTGACCTTAGACTGTACTTCCGACCAATTCTTTTCCAGCTGAAGTCCCGGTCCAAACCAGACACCGAGAATACGGACCGGTCCATCGGTCCAGCTGAAAATACCTGGAAGCGAGTTTACCCCGGTCCAGGCCCCCAACCGCAGGCCAGCAGACTTGCTACGGTTGAAGATGGCCCCTGTTACTTCTTCGTATCGAGCAAGCGCCTCGACCACCGCTTGAATGTCCGTGAGGCAAGACACGAACACGGTGACGTCATCGGCGAACGCGGAAACCCTGGCTCGTGTGCCTCCAGGGAGAGCTATTCCGCGCAGGACTGGTGTAGTCGCCTCGTCCCTTAAATTGCGAAGGAGGGGTTCCAACGCCAGGACATACAGCAGAGGCGACAGCGGACAACCCTGTCGCACCGACCGAGAGACAGCGAATGACTCCGATAGCTTACCGTTGATCTGCACCGCCACCGTTGGCCTGTCATACAGAACAAAGATCCACTTGCGGAAGTCCGGATTAAATCCGGCGGCCTCTAACACAGATCCTAGGAACCGATGGTCGACCCTATCGAATGCCTTGGACTGATCTAAACTGATCAGCGCGGCTTCGGCGTCGTCTTCTGTCCCCTCTATGATCGAGCGTATCAAATGCAAATTGTCTTGAATTGATCTCCCCTTCACAGCATAAGTCTGGTCTGGTTCGATCAAATCAGTGATGACAACCTGCAAGCGATTCGCAAGAATCTTTGCCAAAATCTTTAACTCTGTGTTTAGCAGAGTCAAGGGCCTAAAATCATCAAAGTTTTCCCTCCCGCCATGCCATTGACCTTTCCTCAGCAATGTGATCACACCCTTGGTCACCTGTCCAGGGATGGAGCCCTGAGCAAACCAGTGGTTGAACATATCCTTCAGAAGAGGGACCAACATGGGCGACAGCCTCAAGTAAAACTCGTAGGGTAAACCATCAAGCCCCGGAGATTTGTTATAGCCGACCTGCTTCAACGCAGTAATGACCTCATGTTCAGTAATAAGACCATCACAGCTAGCCGCTCGAGCCGCCGTGAGGCGGGGCGAGTCAGCCAAATAGCTGCCAAACTCATCAACCCTGAGCCTGGGTAGTTGGGTGAAGCGCACCGATAGATGCTCCCGAAACCCCTCGCAGATCTCCCGAGTCGATACTAAAGCGTGTCCTTCCAGGTTATGTACTTTACGAATGTACCCATCCGAACCGCGCCTTAAAGCAGCCTTACGCTCAACGGCGTCAACATTCACAGCCTCGTTAGAAACTTTGTTTAACCTGGCCCTAACTACTTGACCTTCATACCGCTCGCTAGCCAAGCGGTTGAGATCTTGTTTAGCTAGTGCTAACTCTAGGGGATCCCCCCCTTCCACCGCCCGGGTCAGCTTATCCTCTAAGCGCTTCTTTGCCTCAGCCTTATCTAACGCGAGGCGTTGGCTATACTTGACAGAGAAGCGCCTAATTTTAGCCTTAAGACTAACCCACCACTTACTCCCTGTAACCGCCCCCACTAAAGCCCTCTGAATTAGCTCAGTGACCTTCAACCGGTAGTCCTCCAGCTCCAACAAGGAGATGTTGAACTTCCAGTATCCGGCCAGTTTAGGCCTAGCACTTAAGTTCAAACGGGCCATAACAAGTTTATGGTCCGAGTGTCCTAATAAGTGGAACGTGGGGCAAGATAGGAAGTCTATGTTGCCTCTTCTAACTAACATCCGATCCAAGTAAGTACTCGGATGGGAAGGCACTACAGAATGCCACGTCCACATCTCCCGCCCTGGATGATCAAGACGAAATCTGTCGACGAGATCGCACGAAGCCATCAGGTCAGACAGAGAGCTGTCACACCACGCCGACCCACTAGCTCCCCCGACCTTATCTATACTGGGATCAAGGATTGCATTCCAATCACCCATTAAAACTAACCGTTCCGGATCCACTAAGAAGCCCTCCAACCGTCGAAAAAAGGTTGCCCTCTCTACAGCAGCATTGGGAGCATAAACAGCAACAATCCGAAAAACACTACAATTAACAGCAACATCAACAACGAGCGCCCGTCCGTCCTCGCCTGCGTGAACAACATTCACCGACGCTGACAGGGTGCGTTTCACTAGCAAGGAGATTCCACGACTATAAGTATTGCCATATGCTGAGTAAACATCGTAATCGTTTACCAGCACCTGACAATCCTCGTCACAAACAAAGTGGGTCTCCTGGATAGCGGCGATATCTACCTTAAGGGACACCAGGTCTCTCACAACGCGCGAGGCCTTGCTTCGACACCTGATGCCCCTCACATTAAATGTAGCCAAGTTTAAAGCCATGTTCACTTACCTTAGGCAGTGTCACAGACGGGTCTGAAGTCCTCGGCAGTGAGGACGTAGCAGGCTTGCCCAAGGCTTCCGGTCAGCAGTTCCGCAGAAGGTAATCCATCCTTGGCAACGCCTCCCACGTCCAGGGGAAAAGTTAGTTTTAATGCCCTGTATAGGGAAGGATGGACATACAGGGGTGTGCGACCTTCACATCTGTAGGTTATATTTTTTAGAGACGGATGGTCCATGTCGATAAGCTGTTGGCCTCGTATTGCCTCCTTGGCTGCCTCCAGCATCGCCCATAGACCCTCCGTTCTAGTGTCTTTATTCCCCCTGACAAAGGTTGTCAGCATGGGGGCATCTGGGAAGTGTTCTGGCTCAGTGACCTTGTGACTTCCCACTGAGTCAAAGTTCAGGAGCTTGTTGAAACGGACCTTCTGCTTTCCCTTGAGCTCTGGTATATTCCGCAGAAGATCCGTCTCGCAGATCCTACCTCCCGGTAGGAATGGTAATTTTTTAGTTCTTTGTGTTCTGGTTGTTGTTGTTGTTGTTGTCGGGGAGGGGTCCTCTTGTTGTTGTTGAGGAGGGGAAGAGGTGTTATGGGTGGGGGTGTCCTGTTTTGCTGGTACGCTGGTAGGCCTTTCGCAAGACACGGGGCGTGAAGCTTCTCTGGGTGGGACCGGGAGAGAGGGTGAGGGGGATTCTTGTGGCTTCGGCTGATGGGGCGATGGAGTTATGGGTTGTTCAGCCTCTGCTTTATCGGGAATGTTCTCTGAGGGGGTTGGGGAGGCAGCTCTCATTTTTCTGCTCTTTTTCCTCCTTGCCCTCCTAATTTCTGTGGCGCTTAATGTTGGTCTTGCCGGCAAGGGTTCCCCCTCCTCCTCGGACGCCACCTCTTCTTCGGACTCCTGCAGTTTCCTTTTGTTCGAGGAGGCGGGGACCTCTGTGTCCATGTTTGCATTGTCTTCCGGCTTGTCTTCTGGCTGGGCTATGGTCACTGTCTGTGGGGAAGATTGTTTGATGGCCTTTCCCTTTTTAGTGACTGTCGCCCATCCCTGTTTGGCTTCTGCGGGATTCTCGGCGTGAGCAGGAGCGGCGGTTGCGACTGTGGCCTTGGATGTTCCCGCTACCTTGGTGGCAGCCTTGTTGGTCTTTCTCTTGGGGCAATCCTTGGCCATATGGCCCTGTTGTTGGCATTGCCAGCAGTGCGGCCTCCTTCCTTCTACGATCAAGGAGAGGGTCCAGTCCCCGAACTGAATTGTAGCAGGGATGCCATAGAACCCCACCTTGTCGACCACCATTTGCACCTTGTAATCCCCGGTCATAATGTTACGTTGGCCGCGGCAAGGTGTCACCTCCTCCACATCCCCGTACTGGCTGAGGATGGCTCCCAGCTGTTTCGCATCCATATAGCAGGGGACGTTGAGTACTGATACATTTGTCCTCCGCCTGTTGAGGTAAACTGGGTGGAGCTTAATGTTTCTAGATTGATGGTTCATCTTAGAGAGTCTGACGGCATCCTCCGGGGTTGGGAGCAGGACATCCCACATTGCATAACTCTTCCTGCAAATGTAGTTAGCAGGGATGTTCTGCTCCATCAGGATCTTCACCATTGTCTCTTTGTTTATTCCCGTCAGACCTCTTGCCTTGGTGTCGGACGTGATTAACGAGAGCACTCTCTTTTCCAGGCTTTCCACTTGACCTGGAAGGGGCTGGATGGTGTTGCCCTTTGTATACTGACTGTATTTGGTCAGAAAGAGCTCTCGATAATCTTGGGGGGACATCTTGGCCTCTTCTTTAGATCCCCATGCTGATCCTCCTGCTTTAGATGTCCCTGGGGTTGGAGGAGCTGTGGCTGGAGTTGGCTGCTTCATGGGGGCCGGCGAGGTTTCTGGTGATGTCGCTGGCCTGGGAGTGTGACCTTTTCCGGCCAGTTTAGGCCAGTCCGCAGATGTCGTTGCGTGCTGGCTTTCCTGGCTTTCCGAGTCACTTCCCGAATCACTCTTCTTTTTCTTCCGAGGCTGGGTTTTGCTAGTCTCGGCCGTCAGTTCCTCCCCTCCTGGGGAGGCCTTTCCGGAATGTGTCGTGGCTACTGGTTGGGGGGTTTCTGCTGGCTGGGCCTTGGTATTTCCTGCCTGGACCTTAGCCGCTTTTTCCACCGCTTCCTTCTTAGCCGCTTCCTTTTCTCCGTTGCCCTCTTGGGGAGCGTTGAGGGTCAACGGCTTGGTTGTGTCCTCCCCGAATAAGGATTGTAGGGAGGCCATGGTTTCGTCGAACAGTTCCTGTTCAGATTTCTTGCCGGAACTGTTATCATTTTCTTCCCCTTTTGTTGGTGGGGGCTCCCGCTTTTGGGGAGCGGGGGAGCCTTGTTCTGGTGTCTCCACCATAACTTTCGGGACCTGGGCGGTTGCTTGTCCTGGTCCCTCTGTACTTCTCCCGCCTTGCTTTCTTGGGGCACCTTCATTGGGCTGGTTTCCCTTGTGGGGAGCTGCTTGTCCCTTTTTGGGGGATGCTGGTAGCTTTCCGGGGGTCGCCGCGGGCTGCGGCCCTACCCCTCCAGTTTCCATCAAGGTCGCCGCGGGCTGCGGCCCTACCTTGCTGCTTCCAAGTTCCGCAGTGTTCTCTCCATCGACCCGGGGCCGGGATTTGACTCCCTTTTCCGGGGATTTAGTTGGGGGAACGGTGCTCCGCATTTGGGGTGATGATCCCCGCCTGCTCGGCATCGTGGGGGCGTTGGTCGCTGACGCAGACCAGACCTGGGAGGGAGGAAAAATAAATCAGTCTGGGGGACAAAGGGATGGAGGGGGTGGCCAGGGGCGAAGAGAGAAAGAGGTTTGACCTCCCCTCGCGGGGAAGTCGGGTTAGTCAGCTCGATCCCCCCTTGCGGGGGGAGAGCAGAGAAGAAAGACGCAGTGGTGGCTAGCGGGTCAGAGTGCCGCGTCGCAATTAAGAGGAGAGAGGGAAAGGCATCTTTGCCCAGAGAGAAGGCAAAAACGAAGAGGTATTAACCCCAAAACCCTTCCCACAAACAACCCCAACAGGAAGCGACAAAGAGACCCGGTCTGCTCGATCCAACGGGAGAGCAGCGAAGAAAGACAAAGACTAGCGGGTCAGAGTGCCGCTAGTTAATTAAGAGGGAGAAGTAGACATTCCTCCCAGAGAGAGGGAGAAAAGAAGAAAACCTTAAAACTACTTAAAACTAAAACTTAAGACTAAAACCTTAGACTATGCTGAAGGTCCTGACTCCCCAAAGGAGGGGGTCTGGTCCTTGCAGACGTGAAAAAATGCCTTGAACCTGGCTCAAGAGCCCGGTGGCAGATCCCCTCTCAGACAATTGGAAGAGCAAAAGTTTCGTAAGCTGAAGAACAGATGGTATTTATTTGCTCCCCCACTGAGCAAATTAGGCACAAGGCCGTTTTTAATGTGAGGTAAAAACCAGCTCCCCTAAAAGGGGTCACTCTGGTTACCAAAAATAATTGTCCCAGTATAGAGGGTTTCCCCTCCATTGACTGGTACAAATTATCTTAAGTGCAGTATCTGTCGGAACAGATACTACACTTTGATCTTATTTATTTATTTATTTTATTGTAGTCAAAAAATGCATTTACAATGTCAAATTATAAAAAACAAAAATTAACACAACAAAATTAGGCACAAGGCCCTATAAGAAATTGGGAGGGGGAGGGTACAGGGTCTTTATGACTATCTAACAGAAGGGACTTTGAAGTCTTACTCTTGACTGGCAACATTTACCAAAATACCTCAATCATTCTGTGGCTCTTAATCTAACTAATACCCCAGCGTTCAGTGTAAAAAATAACTTATGTACAATTTGTAAAAACTTATCTGTGTGTTGTGTGTGCATTTTTTTTTTTTTTTTTTTTTTTTTTTTTTGTATGTGCATGTGTGAGAAAATAAAGTTCAATTTCATTAAAAGAGTTCTTGAATTAATTTGGAATAAAATGTTCGTGGAGTGGGACTATACTAATAAAAATGTTCATTTCCAAAAAATAAGGGAAAAAACTACTAATGTGTTGTTAGTAAGACCCCCCTGTGCTATTCTATGTGGTTAGATTTCCCACTGTTTTCCGGGGCACCGAAAACAAGCAGGGCATCCCTAATGGGTTTGGGGAAATGGCCTTAATAGAGGTGGGAGAAAATCAAAAACAACGGATGGAGGGGGTAGGAAGGTGACCTCTGAGTAGGGGGATGACCGGGGGCATCAGAAAATAAACATGAGGAACAGAGGGGTTGGGCAGACTCAGAGGTTCTCTAGTACCAAAGAAATAAAATCAGGGACAGGATCTCATTCGTACCACCAGTCAAGAGTCACTTTACTGAACTATGCTAACCTAGGCGGGATGGGTTCCGAAGGACTCAGCACCGCCCGTGCCATGCTTATGGAGGGAACACAAATTGAAACCTGGCTCCTCGACGGATGCACAAACTAGTGCTGTGCACCCACCTCTTGTCAAACTCCACTCTGGGCAACCTCTTCCAATCGCATCTGATCTTTACTTTAAGCAAATGTTTAAAGTAAACGATCAGATCCCGATCCGGAACAGATGTCCCTTCGCGGACCAACTTGAGGCGCGTGATCCAAATGACCATGCGCGCTACTGCTAGGATCGCCAGGAAAACCAAACTTTCCTCCCTGGGGAACGGCGGCTCCATGTTGTACACAAAAGTTGCTACGTCGAGATCGGGCGGACACTCGGCATCGATGCGAGCTGTTACCCCCTCGACGTACTTTAAAAGGGGCTGTATCCGGCTGCAACTAAAAAACGCGTGCTCGATTGTTTCGGGCTCGCGTTCGTCACAGCACGGACAGAAGCGCCTGGTATGTTCTTTATACCGGAAAAGTTCGTCGAAGACGGGCAGCGCATTTCGGACCAGTCGCCAAGTCAGGGAGAATTCCGAGTTGTTCAGAATCTCCCGTCCCGGCGCCCAACACCATTGAGAACGGACAACCTTCATCGACCATCCCATCCGCCTACAAAGTGGATCCTTCGCGGTCCCCTCCACTAATTCCCGATACAGTTCCTTCCTTGGCTGATCGAGGACACTGGTCCCCGGCAAAGCTCTAAGAGCGGTCCGGCATTCGGAGAAGAACTTGGACTCCCCCTTCGGTCTACGACGACCTTCTACCGAAGGGTTGGGTTTGAGATTGGGAAACGAGTTCTCAACCGCAGGGACCCAAGGAGCGTCTCCTTCAAGCGAACGACCCAGGAAAGCCAATCTCTCGGCGTTTCTATGACACAAGAGACTGGGCTGACCCAGGCCTCCCTCGCTCGGACTTTGAACACAGACCTCTCTGCAGACATAGTGCTTACCCTCGTTCCACAAAAGTGAATCGAGGCGCCCTTGTAAGCGGGTTAGGCGTTCTGCAGGGAGAGGAAGTACAGACAAACGGTAAAGGATGAGCGGAAAGACGTATGTAGCACACGCCTCCGCCCGACCCTTCAAGGACAATTTCCTTCCAATCCAAGTCTTGACTGACGATTTGACCTTAGACTGTACTTCCGACCAATTCTTTTCCAGCTGAAGTCCCGGTCCAAACCAGACACCGAGAATACGGACCGGTCCATCGGTCCAGCTGAAAATACCTGGAAGCGAGTTTACCCCGGTCCAGGCCCCCAACCGCAGGCCAGCAGACTTGCTACGGTTGAAGATGGCCCCTGTTACTTCTTCGCATCGAGCGAGCGCCTCGACCACCGCTTGAATGTCCGTGAGGCAAGACACGAACACGGTGACGTCATCGGCGAACGCAGAAACCCTGGCTCGTGTGCCTCCAGGGAGAGCTATTCCGCGCAGGACTGGTGTAGTCGCCTCGTCCCTTAAATTGCGAAGGAGGGGTTCCAACGCCAGGACATACAGCAGAGGCGACAGCGGACAACCCTGTCGCACCGACCGAGAGACAGCGAATGACTCCGATAGCTTACCGTTGATCTGCACCGCCACCGTTGGCCTGTCATACAGAACAAAGATCCACTTGCGGAAGTCCGGATTAAATCCGGCGGCCTCTAACACAGATCCTAGGAACCGATGGTCGACCCTATCGAATGCCTTGGACTGATCCAAACTGATCAGCGCGGCTTCGGCGTCGTCTTCTGTACCCTCTATGATCGAGCGTATCAAATGCAAATTGTCTTGAATTGATCTCCCCTTCACAGCATAAGTCTGGTCTGGTTCGATCAAATCAGTGATGACAACCTGCAAGCGATTCGCAAGAATCTTTGCCAAAATCTTTAACTCTGTGTTTAGCAGAGTCAAGGGCCTAAAATCATCAAAGTTTTCCCTCCCGCCATGCCGTTGACCTTTCCTCAGCAATGTGATCACACCCTTGGTCACCTGTCCAGGGATGGAGCCCTGGGCAAACCAATGGTTGAACATATCCTTCAGAAGAGGGACCAACATGGGCGACAGCCTCAAGTAAAACTCGTAGGGTAAACCATCAAGTCCCGGAGATTTGTTATAGCCGACCTGCTTCAACGCAGTAATGACCTCATGTTCAGTAATAAGACCATCACAGCTAGCCGCTCGAGCCGCCGTGAGGCGGGGCGAGTCAGCCAAATAGCTGCCAAACTCATCAACCCTGAGCCTGGGTAGTTGGGTGAAGCGCACCGATAGATGCTCCCGAAACCACTCGCAGATCTCCCGAGTCGATACTAAAGCGTGTCCTTCCAGGTTATATACTTTACGAATGTACCCATCCGAACCGCGCCTTAAAGCAGCCTTACGCTCAACAGCGTCAACATTCACAGCCTCGTTAGAAACTTTGTTTAACCTAGCCCTAACTACTTGACCTTCATACCGCTCGCTAGCCAAGCGGTTGAGATCTTGTTTAGCTAGTGCTAACTCTAGGGGATCCCCCCCTTCCACCGCCCGGGTCAGCTTATCCTCTAAGCGCCTCTTTGCCTCAGCCTTATCTAACGCGAGGCGTTGGCTATACTTGACAGAGAAGCGCCTAATTTTGGCCTTAAGACTAACCCACCACTTACTCCCTGTAACCGCCCCCACTAAAGCCCTCTGAATTAGCTCAGTGACCTTCAACCGGTAGTCCTCCAGCTCCAACAAGGAGATGTTGAACTTCCAGTATCCGGCCAGTTTAGGCCTAGCACTTAAGTTCAAACGGGCCATAACGAGTTTATGGTCCGAGTGTCCTAGCAAGTGGAACGTGGGGCAAGATAGGAAGTCTACATCGCCTCTTCTAACTAACATCCGATCCAAGTAAGTACTCGGATGGGAAGGCACTACAGAATGCCACGTCCACATCTCCCGCCCTGGATGATCAAGACGAAATCTGTCGACGAGATCGCACGAAGCCATCAGGTCAGACAGAGAGCTGTCACACCACGCCGACCCACTAGCTCCCCCGACCTTATCTATACTGGGATCAAGGATTGCATTCCAATCACCCATTAAAACTAACCGTTCCGGATCCACTAAGAAGCCCTCTAACCGTCGAAAAAAGGTTGCCCTCTCTACAGCAGCATTGGGAGCATAAACAGCAACAATCCGAAAAACACTACAATTAACAGCAACATCAACAACGAGCGCCCGCCCGTCCTCGCCTGCGTGAACAACATTCACCGACGCTGACAGGGTGCGTTTCACTAGCAAGGAGATTCCACGACTATAAGTATTGCCATATGCTGAGTAAACATCGTAATCGTTTACCAGCCCCTGACAATCCTCGTCACAAATAAAGTGGGTCTCCTGGATAGCGGCGATATCTACCTTAAGGGACACCAGGTCTCTAACAACGCGCGAGGCCTTGCTTCGACACCTGATGCCCCTCACATTAAATGTAGCCAAGTTTAAAGTCATGTTCACTTACCTTTAAGCAGTGTCACAGACGGGTCTGAAATCCTTGGCAGACAGGATGTGGTAGGCCTGACCAAGGCTTCCGGTGAGTAAGTCTTCTCCGGGCTGACCATCCTTGGCCACACCTCCAACATCCAGGGGAAAGATTAATTTTAGTGCCCTGTATAGTGATGGGTGGACATAGATGGGAGTCCTTCCTTCGCATTTCACTGCTAATTTTAGCAGCGAAGGGTGGTCCATATCAATTATTTTTTGGCCTTGTATGGCCTCCTTAGCTGCTTCCAACATTGACCACAGGGATTCTGTCCGTGCGTCTTTATTTTTTCGCACAAAGTTGGTCAACATTGGAGCGTCTGGAAATTGAGTGGGATCGGTGACATTGTTACAACCAATGTACACCAAATCCCTCAGTTTATTGTGTTGAGTCTTCTGCTTGCCCTTCAACTCATGGGCTGCTGGCAGACGACTCGTTTCACACAGTCTCTTTCCGGGTAGAAAGGGGAGTTTCTTGGTTCGCTCCGTGCGAACCGGTGCTTTCTCCTTCTCGGATGGTGTAGGAGGCGGAGGAAGAGCAGGGGTTGAGTTGGGTGTTGGGGATGGTTGTGAGTCTCTGGGGGATGAGGATTGGGTGGAGGTTGATTGCTTTGGCTGTGAGGGGGGTGGTAGGTTGGGGGATTCAGCCTCGGCTTTTTTGAAAAAGTCTTTCTCAGGGGGTGTGGGGTTCCCCTTTGTCTTCCTGCTCTTCTTCCTTCTTGACTTTCTAGACACCTCGTCTGAGGATGCCTCAGTTGCTGGGTTGGTCTCTTCCTCGGACACCACCTCCTCCTCCTCTGACTCTTGTAACTTCCTTTTGGTCGAGGAGAGAGGAGTCTCCGTGTCCATGGGGGCTGGCTTGTCAGTTTGGTCCACGGCCACCGTCCGTTTGGGGTTGCTTTTTCCATTCCTTCTGGTGACCGTTGACCATTCACCCTCTGTTGTGGTTGCTGGTGCAGACGTCGCGGGAGCGGCTGTGACCGTGGCCGAGGGTTGGGAGCTTCCTGCGGCCTTGGTAGCTGGTCTTGATGGTGGCTTCTTTGGACAGTCACGGGCCATATGTCCCTGCTTCTGGCAGTGCCAGCAATGTGGTCTCCTGCCTTCCACTATTATTGCCAGGGTCCATTTGCCGAATTTCAGCATCGCTGGAACCCTGTCAAATTCGGCTCTTTCCAGGACCATAGTTAATTTATAGTCCCCGGTCATGACATTGCGCTGACCGCGGACTGGGGACACAGTTTCCACGTCTCCGTACTGGCTCATAATAGCCCCCAGCTGTTTGGCCTCCAAATGGCACGGGACGTTCAATATGGAGACGTTCGTCCTCCTTTTGTTCATATACTCTGGCTGGAGCTTGATGTTTCGCCAGCTCAGGTTCGTCTTGGACAGGCGGATTGCCTCTTCTTTGGTAGGCAGCAGGATGTCCCACATGGCGAAGCTCCTGCGACAGATGTAGCTGGCCGGGATGTTTAAGGCCATCAACATCTCCACCATGACATCTTTGTTGACACCGGCTCATCCCCTGGTCTTTAGATTGGATGTGACCAGGGAGAGGACTCTATTCTGGAGCTCTTCGACTTGTCCCGGCAGGGGAATGATGTTGATCCCCTCCGTATACTGTTGGTAAGTTTCCTTGAACAGAGTCCTGTAGTGCTCCGGTGTCATTTGGTTTTCTTTCCTAGGGCCCCAAGCCGCTGCCTCGTTCGCCTGGGGTTTTGATGGTCCCGGGCACGGAGTGTCTGACTTGGTCCCTTTGGCCTGTTGTTGTTGTTGCTGCTGCTGCTGCTGCTGCTGCTGCTGCTGCATCGGCTGGGCCTGTCGTTTGGTTGATGTTGCATTTAGAGTCGGCCATTCCTCCGTCTTTTCCGCTTGGGAAGGCTTCCTCTTCTTGTTGGGCGTCTGCGGACTGGGTGATTTTGCCGCTGACGCCTTGGTTTTGGAGTCAGGGGCTTTGCCGAGTGATGGTAGCTCAGCCCCACATACTCCTATAGAGCTATCCTCCGTGGGTGCGTTTTGGTTGTCCGGCACCCGTTCCACCTGGAATAGCCTTTTGAGGGACGTGATGGTGTTATCGATGAGCGCCTTTGTTCTTCGATTGGCGTCATCTTCGTCCTCTTCTTCTTCTTCCCCCTGGGCCGGGGAGTTGACTTCTTGGGGGGTTGGAGGACTTGGTGTCCTTCTTGGAGTCCCGGTGACACTTGTCTTCACCGGCTTTTGCTCTGCAGTTGTCACCGTGGACGCCTCTTCTTTCGCTACCCCTTTTGGGAGATTTTTGTCCTTTAGGGGAGCTTCATTGCTCGTACTGGAAACGACCTGCGAGGATCGAGACATGGTGGCCTCCGTCGTTTGTGGTTCGTGGGCCTCATGACTCTTTACCTCGCTTGTCGCCTCTTCCTTCTTTTCGGGCTTGGAGTGCCCTTTTCGGGGAGCAGGATCCGGGGTCGCCGCGGGCTGCGGCCCTACCCCACCCATGGTGTCCAAGGTCGCCGCGGGCTGCGGCCCTACCTTGCCTTCCATTTCCTCTTCGTTGGCCCGGGGCCGGGCTTTTACTCCCTTTTCCGGGGATTTAGTTGGGGGCACGTTGCTCCGCATTTGGGGTGATGATCCCCGCCTGCTCGGCATCGTGGGGGCGTTGGTCGCTGACGCAGACCAGACCTGGGAGGGAGGAAAAAATAAAACAGTCTGGGGGACAAAGGGATGGAGGGGGTGGCCAGGGGCGAAGAGAGAAAGTGGTTTGACCTCCCCTCGCGGGGAAGTCGGGTTAGTCAGCTCGATCCCCCCTTGCGGGGGGAGAGCAGAGAAGAAAGACGCAGTGGTGGCTAGCGGGTCAGAGTGCCGCGTCGCAATTAAGAGGAGAGAGGGAAAGGCATCTTTGCCCAGAGAGAAGGCAAAAACGAAGGTATTAACCCCAAAACCCTTCCCTTAAACAACCCCAACAGGAAGCGATAAAGAGACCCGGTCTGCTCGATCCAACGGGAGAGCAGCGAAGGAAGACAAAAGACTAGCGGGTCAAAGTGCCGCTAGTTAATTAAGAGTGAGAAGTAGACATTCCTCCCAGAGAGAGGGAGAAAAGAAGAACTTAAATCTACTTAAAACTACTTAAAACTAAAAAACCTTAGACTATGCTGAAGGTCCTGACTCCCCAAAGGAGGGGGTCTGGTCCTTGCAGACGTGAACAAATGCCTTGAACCTGGCTCAAGAGCCCGGTGGCAGATCCCCTCTCAGACAATTGGAAGAGCAAAAGTTTCGTAAGCTGATAAGAACAGATACTACACTTTGATCTTAGCCAAAAGGCCAAGAAAGACAAATCATTTTTATTAGCTTTCCCTCAACAGCGACACCAATTTTTGTTTTTCTTTTCAAGGGGGACAAGGCTTATTTGGAATATTCCACTTTTTGGAATATTCCACTTTCCTTTTTTAGGGATGCACAGCATGATAACGGACGGAGCGATAAGCGTAATAATATAATGATATTCCATGTCCTTTTAAAACAATATAAATTTTTAAACAAGGATTTAAAAAAGAAAAAAAACGCGAACTCAGATGTTTTTCTCTGTTCAAATAAAGGGAGACAAATTTCTGATTTTCTTCGCGTTTATCTTCCGGTGGCTTCGAAGTGCCACAATTAATGTCTCTTTCTATTGCGTGCTGTAAACCAAAATTAGTATTTTTGGGTCACCTTAAGTAAAAAATGAACACATTCACGTATAAGTTTTTGCCGCTCTACAGATTTTTTTTTATTCGAGTTTTTAATTAATATATTTTATTTCTATTTTATCGAGTGAATTATTTTTAATATCTAAAAAAATAAAACATTGAATGAAATAAAAAAATTGTTGTCAGCGTCTGATATTTACTTGACAATCTAAGCATAACATGAGCTTTCACTTAAAAAAAAATCAACGTGGTTTAAAAAAAACTTTTACACTTTGGACTTTATAGGTAAATTTAAAAAAAAACACTTCTTTTTTTTGTTTCAAATTAGATTATTTTATTTATTGATCTTTTACCTTCAATTTGTGCTATATAAAACTTTGGTGGGTAAATTAATGATTTAAATTTTAATTGACATTTCAAAATGGGGTGGGGGGTGAATTTAAGAAAAACGTTTGTCTAAAATATTATATTCGGTTTATTGGATAAGAGCATCAAATTTAACATTGACCCTGAAAATATCATAAAAATTGAACCAATAGAAAAATTTTGATAGATTTTTAAAGTTTAAAAATTGAAAAAAATTTAACTGGTAAAATTCAATTGATTTCATACGCAAAAAGAAAAAAAAATGGCTGCATGAACGCGCGCCGGCACTTTGTAAACATTGTTTTTTTTTTTAAATAAAAAATAATTTATTTATTTATTTTTTTTTACACGGTGGTCACCACTTATCAAGGCTCGGAAGCCACTCAGGGATAAGGGCTATTGCAAGTACAGTACGTTAGTGTGGAGATTGAATGAAGTGTTTACTTAAGAGGGCGGTTCATTAGGAATTTGTTAACGTTGGACTTAAAGACATCCAAGTTGTAGTCAGGTGGGAAGCAGGCAGACGGAACAGAGTTCCACAGGCGTGCAGTTCTAAGAAAGAAGCTTTGTTCATGGAATCCACGTTTTGATTTAGGCAGAGATAAAGAGTGGGGAAACGTTTTCACAGTGGATTCAGCCTATCCTGCCTTGCCTGATGCTGACGAGATGACCTCTGGTCCATTGATAATGGTTGGGATAGAACGCACACTTCTGTTCAGGATCCTATTTGTTATTTGCCAAAACTGGTGGGAACCAAGCCGCTGATCAGCTACTTTGGATTTAACAGACTGGGCATTTCTATTATTTTTCAAACAACTTTAATAGTTTGTTTTTGAAGTATATCCCATAAAGCAAATAAACAACCCACTTTAAAAAGAGAAATTACGAGTTTTTTTAAAAATATTTTATTCACAGTTTTGTGTTAGGGATGTCAAAAATTCCCCCAAAATTCTGATACACCTACTTCTGCATGACAGTGCCATGAGGCGAGTGAGACGAGTTATCGACCCCTGTTCATTGAATGAGAAATGCCCTTTACCGGCCGTTCTGTGAACCTCAAATATAAACCAGTGTCTCTGAGAACGCAAAAATATATAATAACGAAATAAATAACACAAAAATATAGGAAAAGCGAAACATTTATTGTATAAAAAATATAATTTTATTGTTTTAATATTATTTCTTTTAAAAGAGTGATTTATAAGTGGAAATAAAATAAATTTATTATTTTTTTTTGTTTTTTTTCACAATAAGATTGTATGAAAATATATCAAAATATAATTTTAGCAAAATGTAGCAAAATATAATTTAAAAAACATGAAACATTTATAGAGGTTTAAAAATATATTTTTTTACACAAAGATGTTTTTTTCTCAGTAAGATTAACATATATCAAAATATAATTTTTGGTTTGTCAATAGAGCAAAATATAATTTTAATAAAGAAGTTTTTATTTATTTATAAAAATTCATATAAATTTTTAATAATATTGTTTTCTTTTTTTCAATGAGTGATATGCGTTATCGACCCCTGTTCGACTGCCACACGCCCTCTATCGGCCGTTCTTGAAACTAAAATACACACATTCGCCTCATGGCACTGTCATGCAGAAGTGCCGTTTTAATTTAAGAAAAAATATCGCGTCCTAAATTATGGTATGAAAAAAATGGATGAATCTTTTAGTAAACGAGAGTTGTCTCCCGCTGGACAGTGAAAAACTGTAAAACAATAATCTTATAAGCAAATAAGCAATAATCTTATAAGCAAACCTAAAACGTATGGACAGAATTAAATGGAGCTGTGCGTCCTGCGATGCTATTTCCCATTTGTACAAGCGAAAAAAAAAAAAAAAAAAAAAATGCACAGTCCAAATCTTTATTTTACTTCGATATTATTTTTATACACTATGACTTTTCCCTAGGCACGGCCAAAAAATGGAAGAAAAACTAAGTCGTTTTTTTTTTTTTTTTTTTTTTATATAGACGAATTTAAATCTATTAAAGTCCATTATTCTTGAGCAATTTTTTTTCCAGAAAGATAAAAGCCCGAATTTAATCATATAAAAAGCAGAATAATATAATTTTTTTTTTACTATTTCTAATAGAATCTTAACCCCCCACAACAAAAAACACCATTCATCGCCAATTTTTTGTCTCGATAAATTTAAATATATTTTTTAAAAAAGTTTTTCAATTAAGTATTATTTTTTGTCCAAAAAAAAAAATAGGATGATTAGCTTTAAAAATATGCAAAAATATAACATAAATAACTGAATTTCAAATAATTCCATCTTTTATCTCACTCTATATATTCACAGTGGCGAAATTAAAAAATCCAAAATTTAATCATAGTAGGAAAAAACTATGGTAGCCTTTACATGACTAAATGGAGTTCATTTAGTCTTGTAAATTTTCATGTATTTTTCACGTTTGTTTTGACGATTAACTAAAGAATCAACTTTAGAAGGGTTTAATTGTTTTTCATAAGCGATATATATATATATATATATATATATATATATATATATATATATATATATATATATATATATCGATTATGAAAAACAATAAGCCTGATGAATTCTAGCATAGATGAAACGCGAATATTCTGTATAGCTTAATTGCCATATAAATTTATAACTTACTATATATATATATATATATATATATATAGTAAGTTAATATATATATAGTCATCTACATACAGTATTGTTTCGCTGTGTCACAGCTTAATACGTCAATGGTATATCGTGTATCACTTCCCATTATGCTCAACTCAAGATAATGAGCACTATAGTCATCCACATACGGTACTGTTTCGCTGTATCATAGCTCATCAGTGCGGCTAGACAGGCAACTACCTCAAGCCAGGCTCGAAACCCGACTGCCCATACGACATTCAAGGCTTTGAACCATTACGCTAATCAGCAGCTGTTGTGCGGGCAGGGAATTAACGATGTTTTGACATCGTCTGAATCCCTAAGCTCGATTTGTTTACACAAAGAGCATCGCTTAATACGCCAATGGTATATCGTGTATCACTTCCTAATATGCTTAACTCAAGATAAGGAGCTATATACTTTTCCACATACAGTACTGTTTCGCTGTATCACAGCTCATCAGTGCAGCTAGACAGGCAACTACCTCAAGCCAGGATATATATATATATATATATATATATATATATATATATATATATATATATATATATTTGTTGCCTACGTAGCCCTCGAAGTTAAGCAATGACGAGGCTGGCCAATATCAGATAGGTGACCATTTTTGGGAATGCTAGATGCCGTATGTGTTGGAGACAACTCCTGCATCTAGTATCACGCTTGATCGTCTTGACCCTGTCTTGCCATCAGAACCAAGTGTTTCTGGACAAGAGAGTATGGTAGATCCAAGTCCCCCACACTTTAAACTAAGTCAAGCGTAATTCACAGCAAAAAGGAAAAGGAAGAAATAACAACTGTTTGTAGGCCTTAGAGTCTACCATAGGTGTGGTAATATCACGTAACAACAAATTTCTGAAAGAAATTATCGTATTTTTAGCAAAATGCGCTGTTATTTATCGATTTTTTCTTCCTTTTTGATTCTTCAAAGCATTTCCTATTTAATGGTATGTTAGCAATATTGGGCTTACTAAGAGAAAATTATTAATTTATTTTTCAAAGATTTAAAAGTAATGTTTTTTGTAAAAATAATGGGAAAAAATATTTTGCTAATTTTAAAGAATAATTATTATTAACATATTCAACGAATTTTACACTTCAAAACACAAAAAATGAAAAATTAAACACATTCAAAATTCGGATTTTCAACCATAATATCTGATACGTGCACAGTTGCTTTTTTTGTTTCATCTACAATCCTTACCATCCCCATAATACAATATATTTTGTTCAGTTTCGGTTGATTACTTTAAGCATATTTGTAACCACAAACAAAGAAGGTGGGGTTCTGTAGGCAATATATATATATATATATATATATATATATATATATATATATATATATATATATATATATATATATATATATATATATATATCTCGATTATGAAAAAAAGTACACCACTATAAAGTTCATTCTTCACTTAATAATCGGTGAAAATTTCGTATTGATTGGATAATTACTTGATTTTTGGTAGATTAAAAAAAAAAATACTTACCCTCTCCTTCCGTTTTGGCACACAAGTCATTATCAACGACTGCTCACAACAGGGAATCTTAGGACAAGGTTAAAGAGAGTGCTGAACAAAGCAACAAACGTGCACAGAGGAGCGTCTATGGTCTCCTGATCGACAAATCGCTAGTGTCACATTGTCGACTGAACGTACTGTGACCACAAAAGATGGGATCTTGAAGACGCTCCTATTTTCAGGATCTTTTTACCAGGGGGCATAGTCTGACAATGATTCAAGTCGAAGCCTATTTAGCTGACTTTTCTCGTTGGTGTGAAGGTTGTATAAAAGAGTAAGAAATCTTGGAGGCCCTGAAATAGGTTGGGATGGATACTTATTTTTATTTCTTTGTTGGCCGTAACATACAACTGCTGATTTATCAATGGGGTTATTCTTCCGTATTTTACCAGGGAGATCATTAAAATTGCTATGAAAGGATTAAAAATGGTGGTGTAAGTAATTTCTAGCCCTTAATGATGTTAAATACAAGGTTAAATCATCTGTAACTCTTTTTGCATAGATTTATAAGTCCTGAACAAACTTCTGTTTCGTTAAGAGCCGGACGATCCAGGATAACTTGCACATAATACACTTGATTATTGAAAAAAGTCAACACTGACGCTGCACTGATCAATTTAAATCAATCCAAAGCTTTTTATAAGGTCGATCATCATTACCTAGAAGCTGTTCTTTCCTTGGCTGGATTTGATCCTTAGTTTCACTTCTGGATTCACATCTTATATACAAAATCCAATGCGCTAGTAGCGGTGAATCGTGTGAGGTGGAAGCCTTTCACTTTGTCCAGATCAATTCATCAGAGTTGTCTGCTTTTACTGGTGTCTGTTGGCTTATGCATTGGTGCCTGGGGGAGGGGTACCCATTCATAGGCTCTTCAATCAAACGGATGAGCCTTGCAAGATACTCAGCATCTGGTTATGCCCTGATCTCCAGTAGGAGAAAAATTGGGCAGGGTTATTGAAAGCCATTCAGGCCATAGTCCATTTGTGGTTCTTGAGAAACCTTACTTTGGAAGGTCGAGCAGCAGCAGTGCAATTCGCAGATTTATCTTTTCATTTTATTCTCCTTTACCATCTGTCAATGCTTCCACTCCCGTAAACCTCTAATGTGTTCTCTTTTCAAGTCCTTGTGGCGTGGAAAACAAGCCAGAGGAGGATCTGTTACTTACATCCGTCTGAAATCGGTCTAGGTATGTCAAGTGTGGAGATTCATCGAGATACACTTCACCTAATCTACCTTGACCAAATGTTTACACCTTGTGAGGGAAACGTTGAATCCTGGAAAGAAGATGCTAAGAAAGCCTTTCCAGCTTTGAAAAGTATGCACTCAGCTGAGAGGGAAACACGCAGATTATCCCAAAACGGGTGCTCTTTTTCTCACAAGTGTCAACAATTCTTGAAGCTCCTTCTACAAGTGAAAGAAAATCTCTCTGATACCTGAATGTTGTACCGTAAGGAACTATATGGGGTTATGGTAAGGGGATCTGTTTGAGACGAATGTTGACTAATCATCAAACCAGTTAGACTAAAGTAGGCTAATTTAGATTTTCCTTTTTTTTTCTTAACTAATGTATGTATGACATCATAAAGCTTCCTTCTATTTTTGTCCCTTCCCACTCGGTTTGTTATACCACTATTTTGGTTTGATAATCCTCATTCCCGATCTTAATTAGGTGATAGATTTGCTGCTTTTCCAAAGATATAGGCCCATTTTCGATGTGTGTATAAAGTTAATCTTTTTTCAACTGGCAAAACTGCTTATCTACCACATTTCTTAGTGGGGGGTGTGGGGGTTCTTACATTATCACTCAATTTTTCATTTGTAATTGTAATTCATTCGTTTTTTGTATGCAAAATTTTTATTTCCTCCCCTCTCCATCATATATATATATATTGTTATTTCGGGTTTGTAGGTAGGTTATTGATGGAGTGCTTCTGGTTTTCTGGTGAAAAAGTCTAGTTAAGTTAACAAATGTTAGATAGGTCATGATTACCCCCTCTCTCCCATTTTTGGTCTTGTTCCACATTTTATATTTATTTTGTATGTATATTTATAAATAAATATTTAAAACATGGCTGGGCTCAAATCTTGCACTCGTGGCAGTCGGACTGACGTATACTCACATTCTTTATTTGTTGCATTTGCTTTAATGTTCAATATATTTTGTTTCATCTAATTGCCATTTTTTTTTCTTCCAGATCATTATGCAATCACAACAATCACTAAGAAATGAGTTGATATGCCATAAAACTGTATTTATTTTATCACAATGGTATGGAGAGACACTTTGGTGATTGTCTATTCAGTAGGAAGTGTGATACTCATCAGATCGGAAATTCCTTGATTTTAATCAGTCCGTTTATCTCAATGATAATATCTATCAAAACAATCCCCAAACAATTCATGAACTGAAGGGAACCATTAACGCCCGAATCAAGGTAATGCCAAGAGAATAGCATGTTAGCGTCATTAGCAATTTAGCATGTCGTTTCCATGTGTGCTTTATATTGAATTGCAATAAAAAGACTATTTGACATTCATGACAAATAAAAACTCTATAGACAAATCAGCCTGAAATTTATTTGCAGTAAATATGGTTAGATTGCGGAAAGGATTGTGAATTTTATTAACAATTCCGTGTGTGACATTTTATTAGTCATAAAAAACTTGATAATTTTACATTTTAAATAAAAGAAAATAACTAGGATGTTAATGCAGGGTAGGACAATAAAATTATCGCCCTAGAAAAGACGACATGATTCCATTGCTGTTTGACAGAAATCGGTTTTCTTTTTGTAGCAGGCTATCTACTAGTTAGTCAGTTGTATACAAATACCAAGAGCGATAGGAGTCTTCTATCATGTATGAAAGTAACACAATTTCAATGAGCGAGATCGGAGATGCACCACTGTAAAACTCATGCTCTCTACCAATCCAAATTATGACAACAGGACCATTGCCAGCACCCTCAAAATGCAAATTCGAACAGTTCAACGCTTGAGGGAACAGCTCAACAAAGTTTTCGGTCACGGTTATGGTCTTTGGTGTGGTTTCAAGTAAGAGCCACATCATGCAACCTCACATCTTCGAAGTCGGCTTGAAAGTCAACACCAAAGTGTACCTGGATATACTGAAGAGTGTGGTGATCCCCTGGTGCAATCAGGTGACCGCTGGCACACCGTGGGTGTGGCAGCAGGACTCGGCGCCAGCCCATAAGTTCAAAGAGACTCAGGCTTGGCTTCAGGAATGCTACGACTACTACCCTTCTCTCACTGCCTCCTCCCACTTCTCCCCCGACCTGAACCTGCTGGACTACTTCATGTACATCAACATGACCTCCCACAACATCAAGCCAGCCTGATCGCCGCTGTCACTTGTGGAAAATGCATGTTCCCATTTCTGGACCTGTATCGAGGTGGTGATTGAGGCTAAATGCGGCTACATTGAATAGATGTCAGATCTACTACATAATCAAGTTACCTGAATTTATTTTTTTTAATAAAAGTTTTAAAATAAAGCTGTAGTGTTGTTTTCTTTAGGGCAACAACTTGATCGTTCTAACATGTAAATCATTGTGTGCACACCAGGGACAGTTCCGAAAATTTTGAAGAAACAATTTAGGAGTTTATTGGAATCAAGGGAAAGACTGACATCATTCAAGCAATGGCACCGATGAAAACAGTCAAAATATAAAGAAAAGTTTTCAAGTGCAGAACGAACCCGCTTAAACAAGCAGTGTGACGTTGACCAACCACAAGTTTGGTTTGGTTAACCGAGGATTGTTGATGTTTTGTGTAAACATTATAGCTAGTACTAGCAGGGAGACCCGACGTTGGCCGAGATTGAATGATGATTAATGAATGTTTCACAATCCCATATTTTTATTGTCATCAAAATCGGTAAAAATCACTCAATTTCTAATCAAATCGATTGATTTCCTGTTCTCGTTGGGGACCATCGCGCTGCACCAGAAAAAAAGTTCACATGCCTCTTGCAGTGATTTAGTACACAATACGCTGTAGTCTACACTGCACTGTAGAGAACTTACTGTTGATTTTATAAAATTATATATCTTCTCTTCTATCTTCTTTCTTTCTTCTTCTATCTTCTATTCTTCTATCTTCTATCGATTCTTTCTTCTATCTTCTATCTATTCTTCTATCTATCTTTTTCTATCTATCTATCTATTCTTCTTCTTCTTCTGCTTCTTCTATCTATCTATCTATCTATCTATCTATCTTCTTCTTCTATCTTCTATCTTCTATCTTCTTCTATCTATTCTTCTTCTATCTTCTATCCGTTTCTATCTATTCTTCTTTCATTCTATCTTCTTCTTCTTATATATATATATATATATATATATATAAATATAAATAAAATGAACTCATTTTTTTCAGTGTGTGTTTGACCTTAATAGGATTAAAAATCAAAACATTACATGCAAATGTAATGTGAAAAAACTGCAGAACAGGATCTGAGGTGTGCTATAGGCCTATTGCCTCTACACTTCGAGAATCTTACATTCATATACTTTTTCCGGTGAGAGTTCACCGCCAAAGTCGGATAGAATCAATGGAAGTTGTATAATCTTTTCTCTTTATTTGATTCATCCTCCCCCACCCCCTTTACACCGTCTCTGATTCGTTCACAATGGACAATACGATGGAACACCGGCTGCTTAAAAAAACAGGAATGATGTCATTATAACGTTCATTTTCGACTGGGTGAAACGCAGCACATTGAACCTAACCGAATCGAAGGTTTATTTATGCCTTTTTTCTTAGAGCTTTCTATTTATTTATTTAGTTTCCCCTTCACATCCCGCAGTGTTTTCCTTTTTATTCTTTTCCTTTTAAATTTTTTTTTTTTGGGGGGGGGGTCGTTTATTAAAAACACGTTCGTTTTTTCCCCTGATTTTCGCTTTTTCTTCTGCCGATTTGTTTATTTACTTAAAATAAGAGGAAACTACGGTTGCATACAAACACTGGATTAGTGTCGCCTTAACCTTCATTTTCCACTGGGTGATACGCAGCATTGAACCTAACCGAATCGAAGGTTTATTTATGCCTTTTTTCTTATACATTTTATTTATTTATTTTCACCTTCGCTTCAGGCAGTGTTTCTTTCTTTTTTTTCTTTTTTCTATTTTTGTGCATACAAACACTGGAATACGCTAACACGTTCGGATGTTCGGATGTTCGGACGTTCGGTTTCTTATATGATTTGCGCTTTCTTTTCCCAATTTGTTTATTTAAAATACAAACAAACACCGGTTGTTAATCAAACTGGAATAATTCATTTTCGACTCACGAATTATTATTTTTTTTTCTTGAAATATATATATATATATATATATATATATATATATATATATATATATATATATATATATATATTGTCACAATTATGGATGGGTGATATTTTAATACAGATTTCGGATTTATTACTATATATTCAATTGTACTCTAAACAGAAACCTTCTTTTCTAACGCACCCCGTGTCATATCACAAAATCTACTGTTGATTTGATATGTCGAATCTTTCAGCTTGTGTGGTAATATAACTTCTCAAATGCACTTGTGATGTTAGGCTGTGTAAGGTGTTAACGCACGCACGCGCGCGCACACATACACACACACACACGCACAAAGTTCCTTTATATAATAGTAGATAAAAAGATAGATTCCTAACTTGATTACGTCCTATTGGATTTTGACTATCACACTGTACACCTCTTCCCAAAGAGAGTGCAACCTTGGTGTTGGTTGGGAAGTTTGCGTGTCTCAGTAACCCCAAGAGCTAAGCCGACGGGAGATTCGTCTTCTGGTAGGACCACCCATGTCAGACAGGTCAACGGGTAGAGGCCAGACTAAGAGCACTCCACCTACCTTTTAAGAAGGTTGGGCGTGGGGCTAGCACCTTCACCCCGAAAAAAAGAACTCCTTGCTACAAAAGCATCCACAAAAACTCGAGAGGATCCGGTTCTGGGAGAGAAAGGTCTTGAACCTGCAGAAAGTATGACATGCTGGAGTCAAACCTAAAGGACGTTTCAATGCTGAAAACCTTTTTAGAAGAGGCCGATCAAAGAACACCTGGAGAAGAGACCTGGAGGCAGACGCTAAGAGGACCGGCTACTTCTGGGAGTAGCTGGAGCGAATTGTCCAGGACTGTGGACGCTAGTGGGCTGTTGTGGATGACCTATGTTCCTCCAGAGGCTCAAGGCTATGATGATGATGATGATGATGATGATGATGATGATGATGATGATGATGATGATGGTTGTACACCTGTTATGTTAAAGATACAGTATAGTTACATATTGTGGATTAGTGTCCAATAGTTTTATGATCATTTCTATTTCTACTTATATATAAAAAGCACGCTGTGTGTGTGTACGTGAGTTTGTTCCCTATGGACTCCAAAAACAGCTGGATCGATTTTAATGTAATTTCACACAAATATACTTTATGTCTAGAAGTGTTCTTAAATAGGTTTTGTATAGGAATGCCTCTAATAAGTATCGAAAATCTTTAATCAGTAATCGAAAAATTCGATTAAAGACAAAACTGTCCGATTTTAAACAAAGTTAACACCTTATAAAGCCTAAAATCACAAGTGCATTTAAAAGTTTTATCATCGCACAAGCAGAAGAGCTCAACGTATAAAATCAACAGTAGATTGAAATGAATGTTTCTGTTTAGGACACAATTGAACCTTGATACTTAACTTTCACATTTTAAACTTTAAGTGAAGCCATTATATGAAAATATTTTTATAAAATCAAGAGTAGGTTCTTTGATAAGACAGGGGCACGTGCGAGATGAATGTTTCTGTTTAGAGCACAATTGAACCATGATACTTGACTTACCTCTTAAACTTTAATGCAAGCCATTATATATGAAAGATAATTTTATAAAAATCAAGAGTAGGTTCTCTACAGTGCAATGTAGACTACAATGTACTATAAACTAAGTCACTGCAGGAAGGTATATGAAGTTTACTCCCGGTACACCGCAGTGGATCTCTAGCTAGAGCAAGCAATCCATCAATCTGATTAAAAAATCGACAATTTCACTGATTTCGATGACAATAAAAGTATGTGTGAAACATTTGTTAATCCTCATTCAATTCCGGGTAACTTCGGCTTTCCCTGCTAGTATAATAGTAGTTAGTGTATTGTAGCATAGGCGATGATTTTCTAAGTGACCTAATGCTTTGATTTGTCTGACAAAATATATGAAGATAATAACCTTGTATAATAAAGTGATTGCATAAATGATCACATTTTCAAAACTGGATTTTATTTGCCCGTAAAACCTGATTCATTAACATTGTTTAAAAGTGTGTGTGCTTGTGGACAGATATTATCTCATAAAACCCTTGAGTTTTATTTTTATACATATTTTATACGCACTGTGAATAACCATTGAGACCTTTTTCGACATTTACTGCATTTTGATCCGCAAATTCAATTTATGGATTTACACTTTTTCTCACTTCTGCCTTGTGTCACATTTTGTGTGGTTTTATTATTTAAATAAATACAAGCTCACGTTTTACGTTCATGAGTTCATTTCTCATTTGGGGCTCATTACTGTCATGATAATTCATTGTTACGCCGATTCTTTTTGTTTTTCTTTTTCCTTTTTGTGTACAGATTAAATCTCAGAATAATAGATTTTGTTTATAACATTTCCATGTATTTTTATGCTTAAAAAATCATTTTCATTCAAGCATATTTTTGAATTACTGAAATCAGTGTTTGTTTTAAATTATTCGCCATACTGACACAAAATAACAAACATCTTTTATGCCAAGCCTTCATTTTGCCATATGAGAAACAGCAGTCATTAAAGTTGTTTATACATATTAGAGGTAGGTGAAAATATAAGCGAGAGAGAGAGAGAGAGAGAGAGAGAGAGAGAGAGAGAGGCTTCTATCATTTTCATTCTCTCTCGCTATACATTATTTAAGCTCTCATTCTTATTTTATACGGTACGTATAAAATTTTTAATTGGTATGTATAACGTTTTTATACGGTATGTATAAAGTTTTTATACAGTATGTATAAAATATTATAAGCTCATAACTTAAGTTGTCGCAACTCTATTTTCTCACTGTACCATACTAACACATATTTTTTAATTGCTTTAAAGTATTCAGGGGATTTGATCTGTTGGAAACAGCAGCAGCAGTGAATTGTGTTTTTACGTATTGACTCTTGTTTGGACAAAACCTCGAATCAGCAGTTTCTTTTAGCCAATCATAACAGCAAGAATATCCGCCACGGAAATTTCACACGTAATATAAAAACTCAAACACACAGCTTTTTATTTTTTTCCTTTTTATTTTACAGTCGACGCAAGTAAGAACGAGGCTAAAAATACTAACAGATGCAACTAGAGATACTCATGAACTACTGTATGCACAACACCAGCATATACGTACTCACTGAAATCACGTACATATTAGTTCACACACAGATTTTCTCACTGATAAATCAGAGACAAACTAATATACACACATCTACAATGTTTATTGAATTTAGACACAAAAAGCTCACGCAACAACAATCGAACTACTTAGCTTTTTCTTACAGGCTAAACAACTTTTTCATCTTGAATGTTTTTTTTTTGACAACCTGAACCATTACCATTGATGATTCGGCACTCCTCACAAAAGCAGAGGTTTGATTTTTTATAACTTAGCTCGTGTGACAGAAATCACCATGATTTCATTCTTTATTACATAGTTGCATTTCAAATCTCACCAGAGCGTCGTATCATCAGCAGCAGAAGGGTACGTCTTTTCATTCAGCGGCCTATTCCCTTGGCCTTAATGTCCAATGAGACGCTGTCTCCATTGTCCCTGCCAACTATATCTGCTCAATGAATCCTTAGCAGACATTACAGAGCCATTTCACCATTACAACCACAACAGTCAACAGAAGTAGATCCAACTGTCATCATCATCATCGCCATTATTATCATTGTTAACGTTACCGTCATACAGTAACTACAGTAGTCCATTTCGTATCAACAAGCTAACACTAGCCTGATCTTTACCACCACCACCACCACCACCACCACCACCACCACCACCACCACCACCATCATCATCATCATCATCATCATCATCATCATCATCATCATCATCATCATCAATATCTACAGTCTGTTCTCCTGTCAGGCAAAGATCTGTATGAAAAATTAACAGTGGAAACACTTCGACCAGGATAAGCATCATCACAACAGCCATGCATCAGCATCGTCACCCAATTGTGACTTCGGCCAAGAAAGCCACCACCACCACCACCATCATCATCATCATCATCATCATCATCATCATCATCATCATCATCATCATCATCATTTGGTGGCGATTTTTCTGTTAACTTGACTCGCTGAATTGTGAATTTTTATTCTGAAGCTCGTATATTTATTTCTTCTAAATAAATGTCACCTTTTTATTTTATTGCACAAACGAGTTTTTTCTTCTTTTTTTCATTGTTCTTACCTTCATCTCACGTGTTTTATTTCTTTTATTTTTATTTCTTATTAGTAGAGGTCGAGGTACACCCAACATTGTTTACTTCGTACTCCCACCTCCCCTAGCTACATCAACTCTCTACTTTTGGTTTTCATAACACATTGTCAAAAAAAAAAAAAATGAATGTTGTTTTTGTGCTTATCATTTTTTCTTTTGAGAGTACTTTTCCATCTATCGTCATTTTTATTTTTTATTAAGATAAAGCACCATTAAATATTTTTTCAAACACGTTACAAAAAGCAAACTAAATAAGGTTTGAGGTATCAACAGTCTTGAAAATATCTCTTTTGGTCTAGATACAGGTAATTTTCTATTTATTTGCATATTATTTATCGAATCCCGTTCTCTTTTTTTTACCCTAGCAATACATGTTAGTTATCGATTGTGACGGGAAAATAAACATTTGAAGATATAGTTAATAGCTACGTCTGTGATTTTCATCTTCCTTTATGTATCATGCTTTGCTTCGTATATCCCTCATACGTTTGTTTTTGATAGAATTTCTCTGTAAAAATAAAAAGATATACAAGGGGCGTTCAATAAGTAATACCTCTGAACCATTCTCATAGCAGTAGAGCAACGAAACCTAGCAAAATTATTAGACTTTCTCTACGTACAAACCACCCAGAGATACGTCTTTCTTCCATCGTTTAATGCAACTCTGAGAACAGTTTTTGTAGAGCATCCCAGGTTGCTTTTCAAACCAGGACATGACTTTGGTAATCAAGGCTGCATCATGTGGGGAAACTGGCGACATGTGCGTTGTGGATTGGAGAATAGTTTTGCAGGAGGAGGATAACTTTGCTGATTTTGTTTCGCCCCATGATTTTGTTAGCTTCTCTTAATTTACTCAAAAGTGAAGCACCATCAGCTCCTGTAATTGTGGTACTCTTTGCCGGGAAATCTATCATCACTTCTTTGTCCTAGTCTAAGAAAACTGTGAGCATGACCTTGTCAACAGAAGACTGCACCCTTGCCTTCTTTGGAGATGATGAGTTCAAGTGCTTCCACTGCATTGGTTTTATCTTTCTTCCCATTACCATGTGATATCCACAATAACACCAACATAAAAAAATGTCGACCGTCTGTTTGAAAAAACAAAAACAAAACAAAACAAAAAAAAACAAGAAAATAAATAATTAAAACATGAAAAAAATAGAATATCAAATATTCCAATACTTCATCAGTTATTATAGTCATTATGGGATGAGCTAAAAGTTTAATTTAGGATTATGACAACAATACGTCCAAAATGTAATATGAAATAATTGAATCATACTAATGTATAATATAATAATATGCATTGTTTCTGCTTTTAATATGTACAGGTATAAATAGCTATTTATTTGCATGTAACACTAAGATATCTATAAATATAAAGTTAGATACATGTATATGTTATATATTTTTAAGTACAGAATTCGCTAAACTAATAAACCGATCATTATGAATTTTGTAACACAGCTATTAAGCATAAGAAATTAAATGTGGCTTATATTTTGTTTAATTTAGTTTTAAGCAAATGGGTAAAAAGGGGACGGGAGCTCTTAGTGAAAATTCAGATACCTCCGAATGTTGTAAAAATTTAGCAATAAGTATTAGACATCGATTAATAAATATTAAAAAAAATTCAGTTTCTTTGGAATATTTAAAAGTTTTTTAGGAGACATAATATTGACAGAAATTTCCATTTCGAATACTTTTTAATTATTAGACATCAATTAAGCATTTTTCTTTTAATTACAAAATTTCAATTTCTTCTTAAGGTTCCTCAAACTCAAGCCTTAAATGTTAAACATTTTCTAGAAACAAAAATCATCTACAGGATGGTACGATAAAAATGTCGCCGTAAAGACAATGATATTACAGTTTTTAAAGCTTTTATTGAAAAAAATCAATTCAGGTAACTTGATCATGTAGTGGAGCTGACATCTATTTAATGTAGCCACCTTCAGTCTTAATCACCACCTGGATACGGGTCCGGAACTGGGAGAATACCTTTTCCACAAGTGCGGATGGCAGCGATCAGGCTAGCTTTGGTGTTATGGGTGGTCATGTTGGTGATGTTCTCGACGTATAACCAAACGAAGTAGTCCAGTGAGTGCAGGTCGGGGGAGAAGGGTGGCAAGTGAGAGAAGGTTACAATATCGTAGCACTTTTCTGAAGCCAGGCCTGGTCTCTTTGGATTTGTGGGCCGGCACAGAGTCCTGCTGCCATACTCAGGGTCTGCCAGCGACCACCTAATTGTACCAGGGGTCAACACACTCTTCAGCACATCTAGGTACACTTTAGTGTTGCATTTCAAGCCGACTTCAAAGATGTAAGCTGGCATGATGTAGACTTACTTCAATCCACACCAAATACCACAATCGTGGCCGGAAACTTTATTATCACCCTGAACACGTCCTTGTTATTCGTGACAATCCAGCGATGCATTTTGAGGGTGCTGACAATGGTCCTATTGTCATAACTTGGATCAGTAGAAAGCATAAGTTGTAGAGCGGCGCATCTCCGATCTCGCTCGTTGAACATTGTGTCACTTTCAGACATAATCTAAGGCTCCTATCGGTCTTGGGATTTGTACACAACTAGCCAACTAGTAGATGATCTGCAACAAAAAGAAAACCGCTTTTAATCAAATGGAAATGGAATCATGTCGTCTATTCTTTAGCGACAATTTTATCGTTCCACCCTGTAGTAGATTTTGATAAAAATTGGAATAAGGATCTTAGACGCAAGGTTTAGTATTATGATATCTTGATTTTAATCTAGGTAAGAGAACATAAAAGTAGTGTAGAAAACTGTTAATTTTACTTGACCTGGGTATTCTTCTAGTCCAGTATATATTCAAGCGAACGTAAGAACAAGCAACAGCTGACCGAAGTATCAGTATTATTTGTAATATAAGCAAGACAACAACTGCTTTAACAAGTAAATCATAAAAGTTGAGGATTAGGGTTAGGGTTAGGGTTAGGGTAAGGTTGGAAATCGAAATTTGTAGATGGAACGTGAGTTTGGTTTTGTTTTTCAATATTTACAGAAAAGACGCGTTTCTGTGTAAGTAAAATAAATTATCTATTTGACGATGCATGAGTAATTTGTAGATGCAAAATACGTTCATATAGTAATGTGTATATATCTATTAGGCAAGCGATATTGTAGAAAACGCTAACAACAGAAAAGAAATAATATTGTTTCAAACAAGTTAACTGTTTTTTTTTTTTCAAAATGATTTTCATTATAAGAGTTGTAAGTTGAGAAACAATAAAAATATGTATCATTTTGTATAGCAAGGTCACACTTATAGATAATTACATGATATATATATATATATATATATATACATATATATATATGTGTGTGTGTGTGTGTGTATGCGTGTGCGTATGCGCGCGCGTCTGTGTGTGTGTGTGTTTCAAATTTATGATTAGGGCTCCAGTTCGTGGCCATTCCGTGAGGATTTAATCTGGATTCTTGAAGAGTAAAGACGTTGTCGACACCAGTTTTAGTCCTCATTGGTAGATATAGAAAAATCGGTTTCAGTAATAGGCTTAAGAGTAGCAAGGTCTTTCGGTGTGTAGCTTGAAAACTGAGTGTAAGCTGCACTGTAAATGAAAAATAAAAATAGAATATTAGATGTTAGTTTTAAAAAGCAGAGAAGACTAAAGGCGGTGACTATAGCTATGTGTATGTAAGTAAAATATATCAGTTCATACATAACTATGTGTCGCTGTTAATTGTAATTAAACAACACAGTCACGAATTTTACGTAGACTATTTTGTTTTGTTGTTTTTTTTTTTTTTTTTTACATTTCTACAGAGTGTTTGAATGGAAAAGTTTAAAGGTCAATGGTCAGAGAGTGACATTAGACAACGTGATTTCCGAGTGAAGACCCCCTCTCTCTTTCTTACCTGATGAGATTTCAACGGAAATGATTGGTTTTACTTCTGTTCCCAATGGGGACAATGTGATCGAATGCAGTAGGACGAGCTATCTGTTTCTCTATCGGCCTTTCTTTCTCTCCAGTTTGCTCTCCCATATATAGTGGAAAATAACCTGTCTCTGTAACTATTCTATGTTAAATACCACAACAACTGGCTTGGATTTTCTACTTACACAGACGCAGCTGGTAGCACAACACATAGCTTCTCTATAACTCATTCCCTATCACAGATGGTTACGTTTCCAACCCGTTTCCCTGACCAGCAAGAACAGCATGCATCACTTTTAGATCTGTTTCTGACCACAGTTCCTGATGATTGTGTTACGAACGCCCGCAGCCCACTTGGGAATGCTGATCATGTAGTGATAATATTTGGAATCGCCCTAAACTCTAGAGCCAAAATAGAAGACCCAGTGCTCAAAACAACGAGATATTATAAAAAGGCTAACTCATCAGAGACACTCCATGGCGAAATATCTTTCCACTTCCTGCTGAACAGTGTGCAAAGGAGACCACTGAATGGTTCAAAACAGCAATTGAAGCAAATGTTCCCATACGGAAATTTTATAGCAAGCCCCACTCTCCCCAATGGTTTACTTCCACATGTGCAGCTGCAATCGCGCAAAGACAGCACGCGTACTGCAGATTTAACCGACATAAATCCAGTTCAAACAGAAGTATATAGAAGCCAGAAGTAACTGTAAGAAAGAAATAGTGACAGCTAAGAGAGAATTTACTGAAACCACCGAAAAACGCATCGAAGCACAGAAATTAGGAACCCATGATTTCTGGAAAATCTGCAACAGTGTAGTAAATAATGGGCAATCAACAATTCCCCCACTAACCAACAATCATGAAGTTGTTTGCTCAGAAACCGAGAAGGCTAACATGCTTGCCAGTCGGTTTGCTTTCAACTCCACACTGGACCCTACTAACCACCCTCTCCCGGACTTTCCTTTGCGGACAGACGCCACACTAGACGATCTGAAAATTACCCCTTCTCAGGTGCATGCTATCATAAAAACTCTTGACACTTCAAAAGCATGTGGACTTGATCTCATCCCGGGTGTGCTATTAAAAAAGTAGTCCGCTGAAGTAGCTCCAATCCTCTCCAAACTTTACAACAAATGCCTTAATGAATCTTGCATTTCTGCCTGCTGGAAAACTGCTTCTGTGGTACCAGTTTTCAAGAATTCTGGCGAAAGAACTGACCCAGTAAATTACCGCCCCATTAGCCTCCTCACACTTTTTGCCAAAATATTTGAGTCCATAATTAACCAAGCTCTAGTCCATCACCTTACAGATGCTAAATTTCTGACCGACCAACAATATGGATTTAGGCAAGCCGGTTCCACAGCAGACATTCTAACTGTAATCTCCGAGCGTATATACTCTTCACTTGACAAAGCAGGGGAGGGTAGAGTGGTAGTTCTATATATATATCAAAGGCTTTTGACAGGGTATGGCATGAAGGTCTTCTCAAGAAAATCAGATCATACGGTATCACTGAAAGAATACTTAACATAATTAAATCCTTCTTAGATAAGAGAAAAATCCAGGTTGTCCTCGATGTTTGTACAACTAAACAATATGATATAAATGCGGGAGTGCCTCAGGAGTCTATCATTGGACCTCTATTATTCCTAATATTCATAAATGACCTCCCTGACAAAATTGTCTGTGAGATGGGTATATATGCTGACGACACCACACTCTATAACAGACACGACAGGAAAACAAATGAAAACATATCTAAAGAAATGGCAGAAACACTAGAGGATGACCTCCAATCTGTAGTGGAATGGGGACAAAAATGGATGGTCACATTCAATGCTGCCAAGACTAAACTTGTTTCCTTCAATGACTACAAGAACCTTCTCTATCACCAATAGCAATGGCCAAAGACTCTTTATCTGAAAACACATCTTTTAAATTCCTCAGCCTAACATTCACAGGAAACATAAGTTGGAACAATTACATCGAGAGCATTGCCAGGACTGCTGCGAAAAAGGTAGGTTCTCTCTACCGTGCTAGAAAGCTACTAATGCCTGAAAGTATCCTGTACCTCTATAAGGCCACAGTTCGCCCATGTATGGAGTATTGTTGTCATATTTGGGCTGGTGCATCTGCTACTAGTCTCTAACTCCTAGACAAGGTTCAAAAGAGAGTCGCCAACCTAATAGGTCCTGAACTGTCATCCAAGCTTCAGCGACGAAATGTGGCATCCCTCTGTCTGTTCTACAAGTACTTTAACGGTGAATATTCCAACGAACTGTAAGCACTTGTACCCCCTCTACGTAAATACCCCGACAAACCCAAAAAGCAGTAAAATCCCACCCCTTCACAGTAGAGATCCCTAGATGTAAGAGAGCCTTCTACTCCAGTAGTTTCTTCCCCAGAACCGCTAGACTTTGGAATTCCCTTCCAGGTTCCTGCTTCCCCAACTGTACTGATATGCAGAAGTTCAAGTGTAACGTGAACCGACATCTTGTTGCCCAACTCCCCACCTAGTACCCCTGTAGTCTGTGTCCCTAATAGTAGCCCCCTACATCACAGTGGCAATCTGCCTTGTTTGGAGTGAAAATGTAAAAAAAAAAAAATTGAAATAAATATTAACCTAGTTGAAAACTGATTATTGGTGTATGTGTGGTTTGTGTTATCTACTGATCAACAACTTGGATTCACAACGACGACACATGTGTATAAAACGCCCAGATTGTGTGTGTGTGTGTGAGAGAGAGAGAGAGAGAGGGAGAGAGAGCGAAAGAAAGAGAATAGTATAAAATAAGAGCTAAGCTTTAAACTACACAGAGTGTGAAGGAATTTATGCATGCACGGTAGGTTAAGATATAACACAGAGATAGTGTGATTACACATACATACATACATACATACATACATACATACATTTATATATAAAAATAAATAAATATGTATTTATACAGAGACAGAAAGAGAGAGATAGACAGAAAGAGAGGGGGAGAGATCTTATTAGAGTTCTACCATTCATTCTCTGTTGCTGTTTGTTGTTGACTTCTCGCTATTACTTTATACGGTATGTATCACTCTTACTTCCATCACTTTTACTGCTAATGAACAGCAGGAGGTAATAAAGAAAGGAAATAATAAAACATTTTAATAGTTCATTATAACCAAAAGGGAATATAACAAGAATTAGTAGTATTTACCCTTTAGAGAAAAAGAAAGAAAGAAAGAGAGAGAGAGAGAGAGAGAGAAGGAGAGAAAAAGAGACGAGAGGAGGAGGAGGAGGAAGAGAGCACCAGATTTATTCTGCTAATGCTTTAAGAGTTCATTTTATAAATCCTTCCCTATTTGCTTCTAACAGTATATTTTAAAAAAAAAGAAGACAAAAACTATCATCTGCTAACCACTATCCGGCATCCTAACATTTCCATCTTTCGCTTAAACAATTCTCATGCCTGTCAAATTTAACCTTTGAACCATTGACATTTATTTTATATTCTATATCTATTCCAGACCACTTAATCTATAACAGAGTTATTATTAAATATACAGTCACTATCTTGCATACGGATAAAAATTTTAAACACTAAGTACAGGGATGGGCGATATGTTATTGCAAAAAAAAATATGTGGGTAGATTGCGTGATATTAAAATCCATATGAAAAAAATAAATACAAATAAGAATAAGATAAATAGATGGAAATTGATACTTGATTGAAATGTAGGTCGACCAGAATAAAAAACATTATTAGAATGTCACACACACACACACACACACACACACACACACACACACACACACACACACACACACACACACACACATCCTCTCTCTCCCTCCTCTCTCTTTCTTTCTCTTTCTCTCTCTCACACACAGATTCACCGGATGTATAAACAAATTGAATCATCCAAAAATATTAGAGCTATTGCTAATGTACCATTCAAATATGGCGCCGCAATGATATCTACTTTTGCCCTCTGAGTAAATTGCTGCGTTTATTTTCTTAGATTTAACGGCGTAAGTTTGCATTTCCTTTCTTTCTCTCTCTCTCTCTCGCTATCTCTTCCTCTCTCTGTCTCCCTCTCTCTCTCACTGTATTGATTCTTCCCAAATTTCTCTCTTTTTCTCGCTCGTTTACATTTCTTTTTATGCCGAAGAAAAAAAAACATTTCACAGCAATGCTGAAGAAAAACAATAAACATTTATTTCTTCTCTCTCTCTCTCTCTCTCGCTCGCTCGCTTTGTACATTTGTTCCGGTAATGAATTATATTTTTTAAAACATAGTTACGTTTTTTTTAATGTACTTTATTTAAACATATTTTATTCAAACCTGCGCAATATATTACGATCGTCGCCGATTCGTTGCAGAGTCAAAACACATATCTCCATATATTCAGAAATTCTCCTCTGGACCAAAGTACCATAGGTTTGCAACAACAGATGCCACATACAAATTTATTATGCCTAGACTATTAGCCGCTATCTTATGTAATTTTAGAACGACATTCTAGACACATTTAGTCGTTGTAATAAAATCCTACTTTTCCCCCTAGGAGTAATATCATCACATTCGCAACCATCTTTAGAGGAAGTAGTTCCTGTTTTTCCCTCTAAAAATCAAATCCTTATACTCCTCAGTCAACAACGGGAGGAAATATACACATTCTAGAGATATTGTGCTTGCACCTTTCATAACTGGATCATAAACTCATAGACATAACATAATCTTTCCCTTTTCCGATTCAGAAATAATAAAGACTCTCCAGACTAATTCCGCTCATTTTGATTGGCTGAGCTCTAACCATCCCTATATTCCAGATTAACGATATTCGCATGCTAAACGAACGCTAATGTACCATTCAAATATGGCGTCACAATGATACCTACTTTTGTCCTTTGAGTAAATTGCTGCGTTCATTTTCTTAGATTTAACGGCGTAAGTTTGCATTTCCTCTCTATCTTCCCCTCTCTATATTTATTCTTTCCCAAATCTATCTCTCCCTCGCTCTCTCTGCCTCTGTCTCGCTCTCTCTCTCTGTCTCGCTCTCTGTCTCGCTCGCTTTTTTTACATTTTTTTATGCCGAAGAAAAACAAATTACACGGCAATGCTGAAGAAAAACAATAAAATATTTATTTCCCCCCCTCTCTCTCTCGCTTTGTACAGTTGTTTCAGTAATTAATTATATTTTTTCAAATATAATTACGTTTTTTTTAATGTACTTCATTTAAATATATTTTATTCAAACCTGCGCAATATATTACAATCGTCGCCGATTTAAAAATAAATGTTTTGGAAATATCATCTACTGGATTCGTACTTATGTTGTTTGAATTCAATGTTTATTAACATATGTGAAATATTCACATTTTAAAACTTAAACGATTTTTATAGTTAACTATATTCTATGTTTACTTTTTTCACCCATCTTGTAATAAAGATATATAAAAATACATCAACATTTTTATCGATTGACTTTTTATTTTTTAATCGCATATCTTTTGAAATATTTAAGTTTATATGTTATATATTTTGTCAAACTGTTTAGATATTTCAAAATATATTTATTTACAGAAATACGAAAAGCAAACAATGAAGATGTCACATGTTTTACAATTTGAGCAGTTTCAAAAAGGTGAATGTGCAACAGAAAATAGTTTAACAGTTTTAAATTGTGAATATATGTTAAAAACATCAAATTCAAACAACATAACTACGAATCCAGTAGATGATATTGCCAAAACATTTATTTTTAAATCGGCGACGATGGTAATATATTGCGCATGTTTAAATAAAGTATATTTAAATAAAGTATATTTAAATAAAGTACATAAAAACGTAACTATATTTGAAAAAAAAAACAAAAACAGAAAAAACAACAAAAAACAAAACGAACTATGTTTGAAAAATATATCAACAAAAAAAATATCTTAATATTTTCCCTAAATATATAAGCAAGCAGTTTTAAAGAATAGCGGAAGTATTGTATCCATTTTGTGCTTCCATACCTCAATTGACAAACCTGCCAGCGTGTTTGAAAGTTATGGTCTGGTTTTATGCACAATTACCGATTTATTTTCACCGATTACCTACGCTACCGTTTTAATTTAAATTTTATTACATAGGGAAATAATTATTTGTTAATTACTTGTGCTTTCACCAATTTTGAATTCTGTGGAGTATTTTATTTAATTATCTTTTTTTCGGACTGATTCTCGAGATTGCGAACACGTTAACTTTTATTGGGGGAGGGGGGATTTGTACATTAAGTCCATCTCCACAATTTTCTTTAGAATGACGACTTTTATAGGTTTTCGACTATGCTAATTAAAAAATATCATTCAAATTTTGGGGAGATAAGTACCTATAGAGATATAAAGACTTGTATTATACACTGTAATTCACTGGCTGCCAGGTCTGTACGCACGCACGATAAACAAATCTACTTCTCTCCTACCGACACTGCCACCCTTAACTTTTTTGCGGGTGGTTATGTTGACGACGATTATCACGGTTAATTCTGTCCCCATGCACCAGATAATGTTCCTTTCCTAATTCCTCCTGTACAGGCCAGTCCTTGCTGGTGTATGCTGACGACCAATTTTTGGAAGATTTCAGAGTTTTATGACTTTAAATCGATCTCTTTTCAACATAATCAACCAGAACTATCGGACCTGAACACTTATTGTCATTAAAATAATCATTTCCAATCAAAACATGGTAGTTTACATCCACAAACTTCTAAAATGGCCACACATGCGTACACGTGAACAAAACGTAAAAAAAAACCCCGATATGTAGCCATATTGGCCAAAACTAATGTAATTTTTTCATTCAGCGCATCAGATTCGTCCTACATCAGCTGACAAAACACAAACAAAAGTGGGGCAGGTTATCTAAATGTTCCATAAGAATCTGATACAAGCCCCAAGTGAAAGATTGTTTCAGCAATCTGCTCCACTATAATTTTTTTTTGTTGACCAGTATTATTAAAAACTTCCAATAACATTACAAAAACAAATGACATGCAACTCACTCTTCTGGATTTGGCACGAAGTCTTCACAGTTCGATACGAGTTGGCTTTCATTGATTTCAGCTGCAAAAAAAGCAACAAATTAGTAAAATGATCTTAATGGAACGAATCAATTGTCCTAAAAACACATTTAAATTGTTCTATGTATATTTTACGAAGATGCTAAAAAGTGGAAAACTGAGTTTCATGAATTACACCATTTACAAACGTTTTCAGAAAAAGGAAACATTTTAATATAAAACTAATCCTAACTCTATCCCACCAGTTCTTTGTTAATGGTTATTTTCACAAATATTTATTCAATTTATTACGAATGTGATTTTATTCTGTTTGCTGTATTTACTGGCATGTCAACCCCATGGGGTCATTTAATGACAATATATGTTTATCTTTATTCATATAAAATTAGATATGTGTCGATGTTTAATTATTTCTATGTATAAGATTCACTCTTAAACTAATTAACCTATGTTTATGAATGTTAGAAATCAATCAATAGGCGTGACTGTGAATATGTTACATAGCGGAGTATCAAAACGGAGATATGTAATATAGAGGTGTTTTGAAACGGCACCAGACGGTTATATCCTGTATTCCGGTGGGGTGCGTATATATTCTGTACATATATACACGTGTATGTAACAAGTGTCTTATTGAACGTGTGTCTGCTCTTACATGTATTTGCGTGTTATTGCCAAGTTTTCAAAATGTCACAGAACAACTTATCTGGTGCATGTTCACAAATAACGACAAATAAGGAACGGAATAAACATCTTTGTCTTTTGCCGGACAAAGGAAGGACATACCTTCACCAAAAGGGACGAATACCATTCTATAGGGTTAGAACATTTGGCCAATTGGAGAACACACTTGGCCCATCTTGATCTTGTTTTAGGCGGAAACTACCAGGAACCACAGACTTCCGTTTGTTTTTACCAACCTTTATTCCAGAATGTTGTTCCCATCTTCGAAAAGGTTGAACACTGATAGAGTCCTATCTTAACCTTGATTATCGATCTTGCCTCTGCTGGGTGCCTTACCTGTGAGAGGCTCAACTAACCAGATAACTTTCAAGGGTGTCTCTAAACTTGTTGCGTCATGTATCTATGTAACCGAAATTCCTTGCCTGATCTTTTAGTCACGCATCTTTGATTATTCGAACTAAACATCCCAATCCGATATTATTAAACATCCTTCTAAACATGTTATTGTTTTACATATTTCTGGCTTAATTATTTATACATTAAATTCCAGTCCCATTTTAAAACATTCTACCGTTATCAAAACACTTTGTTATTTCCATAACATTGTCACCAGTTCAAATGTCGGCTAGTCACTTCTCTCCCAGGGATATCCGATGTTGATTGGGTAGTAATATAATAAATAATGTGGGCTATACTTAGTTTAATTTATTTTTATTCAAACTGGAAAAGAGGGTGAGGAAATCTCTTGTGAAAATTTAGATAACTCCGATTTTTTGTGCAATTTTAACAATAGGTATTAGACATCAATTCATAAATATTTAATATTTCAGAGGTATTTAAAGGAGTTTTATGAGGCATAATATGAACAGAACTTGTAAATTTGAAATGTTTTAATGTACAAATAAGAATTTCAAAATTAAAATATTTCAGATTTGCATTAAATTTGATTACATAGTCATTAGCCTCAATCAAGTAAGATCCTCTGTTTTCAATTTCATCTTAAAACTCTTTAACTTAAACCTTAAATTTTAAACATTTTCTTTACTCAAAATCATGCAACGGATTTTTATAAAAATGTGAATAAGCATTGTAAACATGAGGCTTAGTCGCATTATATTTTAATTTTAACCTCCGCAGGGAACATAACTCAGATGCAGAACTTTTCAGGAAATTAATTTTACCTGTTTTGGGGCGTGTGTTCTTCCAGTTTCGTATAAGATTTGTTTAGAAGTGATTTTTGTTACGGATAACACAGTCTTTCCAAATGGTTACCATTTAGCACTGGTCAGGCCCATTAAATATTTTAGTTATATATTTATTGATTGTGCCTCTTTCGGGTTAATATTACCTATTATTAGATCAATAATGTCATGTCAACTTTTAATGGAAGCACACACACACACACACACACACACACACACACACACACACACACACACACACACAGAACATGCATTGGCAGAGTTGTTTTAAGCTATCTTAGCTAGAGACGGTCTCTATTTATCGATAGTTGATTTTATAAAATTATTTTTATAAATGACTTGAATTAAAGTTTAAAATTCAAAATCAAGCATCATGATTCAATTTTCTCTAACCAGAAACATTAATTTCGAACCAACCTTTGTTTTATCAAAGAATCTACTGTTGCTTTTATATGCATGGCTCTTCTGTTTTTGCAGTAATAGAACTTCTCAAATACACGTATGATGTTAGGCTATATAAAGGTGTTAACTTTAGTCCAAATCGCACTGCTTTTTTCTTTACTCGGATTTTCATTATTATTATTATTATTATTATTATTATTATTATTATTATTATTATTATTATTATTATTATTATCGCTTTTCGACACGTATCGGACGCATTCCAATATAAACCTATATAAGAACACTCCCAGGTACGTCAAGTTCAAACCTAGGACCACAAGAACCCCGTCTGTTCGCTAACGCGTTGGGTATTGAATTAACTTACTAAGTGTATTTCTAACTATCTCGTTACGTCATTAACTCCACTTGATCAAAGACACAAATCGGATGATCCACCTTCGTCACGTATTTTTGTTTATGTTAGTTATGAAAACTAACATCCCTTTTCACCAAGTTTACAATTTTTAGGAACTATTTTAACATAACTAATTTTATCTATGAATACCTTTAGCCTTGATAACATTTTTTCCGTTTCTATTTTTACAAATATTTTAGGATTTTAATGCTTTTAGGGCACAACCCAATAAAATAAATAATTCAATACAAGCTTCTGAAATGACGAACACAACAACTTCATAAAAGGTAACACAGAAAAGGTTTATTAAGGAGAATGTGATATGTTCCTGGTCAAAAGCTGGACTCCAGCCACCTGATGCTATCGCGGTAGTTATTCCAGTGGAATCGTCGATACTGTTAGAAATAACACCAAGGTAGAGAGAGAGAGAGAGAGAGAGAGAGAGAGAGAGAGAGAGAGAGAGAGAGAGAGAGAGAAGAAAAGAGGTCCGTTCCGTTTGGTGTCTCTCTCAGCAAGGAAGAGTTCTTATTCCTCAAACCGGATGCTGGCCGAATTCCTTAGGGGATAGGAAGGATCAATGCGCCGTACCCCTAGTGATTAGTCTGTATGTGGCCAAATAGCACAGGGGAGAGGCATTGATTCGTTAAAAGAAAAAAGTTCCATTTGTTTCTGCTGGCCTTTTGGTCAAAATCAAAGTGTAGTATCTGTTCTTCAGATGCTGCACTTCATTTTCTTGTTCTCCTTCGGTGGAGGAGAAATCTTTCACGACTGAGACAATTTTTATTTTTGTACCTTTTCTCCACGTTAAAAAACGACCCTGGTGTCTAACTCTGTCCCGTGGGGAGGCATAGTAAATAGGTACAATATCAATAACAATCACAATAATAATCGTCCAGCTTACTTAGCGTTGTCCGAACCAACTACGCAAAATTGTCTCCATAAGTTTCTGCAACTTGGCAAATGAATTATAAAAAGAAATGTAAGTTTATAGAAGGCAATGCTTCAAGCAAACTACTTTAACTTATTAAATGAATCATATATAAAAAACTATATCTTATTCAACCAATCAGGGTCTTCATATCTCTTTAGGCGCCAAACATACAAGTCGAGGATACGTCTTCGTTAATCAATCCAACAATGTGTCGACCATTTTGACGCCGGTTACTTGCTCTGTCGAGCTGAGGTATGATTCTGTGTAGTTCTTAAAGGTCGATTCTCACAGGATTTTCTTTTGAGAGGGGGTTGATTTATTGCTAATCGCTTAAGGTGCCTCTATTTAATATCTTATATCAATGGGGTTGCTCAGATATCTTATAGACCAGAATGCATCGCCTCTTGTGTACTGGGTTTTCAATCCCCACTTACTGACCTTGTGTCATATCTTTCCACGGTGGGAAGGAGGTAAATATCATATCATGGTATTTATGTCAGAGGTAAGGATCCGGTTTAAAAATATTCAATACCCGACTCTGAAAATTTTTTATCTTGAGTTGAATTCCTGTAAAAAATATTTTCTGATCATGTTCAACTGAAAATAATCTGACGACTTCTGTAAAAATTGCCAATTCCAACTCCAACCACCCACCTTTACTCAGAAAAATGCCATGAAAGATATTCACTGGGAAAATCCCGCCGTCGATATAATAGTTAAAAAGATATGAAAATATCAACTATTTTATTTAAGAATTTTACGAGTTACTCGAAATAAACGTGACCCATTGAGTCACTCTCTGAGCTCGGATGATATTGTATGAATCAGGAAAAATGAGTTTGCAAAGTCAGTAAAATTTTACAAAAATAATAAAAATACAAAATTCAAAATTAGTTTGCTTCTGCTCGCTACATCTCCTTCCCTTTTTCCCCCTTTTCTTTCTCTCGCCTTTTCTCTTTTCTTCAGCTAAAGGTTAAATAGCATCAATATATGTGGTGATATTCCTTACTATTCATAATAGACTATTTCAATTTTCTATTTTAGTTAGAATTATTATCATTAATTTTTAATAAACAAAGAGCGAAAGAAAGAAAGAAAGAGAGAGAGAGAGAGAGAGAGGAGAGAAAGAAAAGAGTGCGTGCATATGCTTATCAGAAGCGAGAGTAATAAACACTGTATAAGATAAAAGCATGGGGTCAAACAACCTACAATGACAGAGGGTGAAAATAATATATAGAAATTTAGTAAGAGATTGATAACGTAGTAAAATGTAAATTACACCTGATTAGAGCAATTAAAACAGATTTTTTTTTTTATTTCAAACATAATTCAATACCTCCAAAACTGAGTAATATTTTAACATATATTTTATGTGATCAAAGTCTATGAGAAAAAAAACCGACTTAAGGAAACAAAGTTTGACAAATTAAAAAAAAAAAAAAACTCCGAGTCTGAGCTCCATTCTCTGGTCCCCCCTCGCCAATCTTTCTCAAAAAACACCCGACTAGCTGAAACCACTGTCAATAATTTTCCCCACTCCCTATCTGTGCCTAAATCAAAACGTAGATACCATGAACAAAGCTTCTTTCTTAGAACTGCACGCCTGTGGAACTCTGTTCCGCTTGCCTGTTTCCCTCCCGACTTCAACCTGGATGTCTTCAAGTCCAACACAAATAAATTCCTGCCCCCCTAAGTAATGACACCTTACCAATTCTCCAATACTATTGCTACACTATCCCTTTGATTACTGTACACACAATAACCCTTATCCCCGAGTGGCCATTGGGCCTTGATAAGTGGTGAACTCCATGTAAAAAAAAAAAAAAAATGATATTACGAGGTGCATACCAAAAATAAAGCTTCCTATATTTTTATTTCGCACGCATGGGCCACATAAGATTGCAAATTGCATTGTTATGATGGCTGAACTCATGTATTCATGATCTGAAAGTTTCATCTCTCTGTTGCAGATATTGACGATGTAAGATCTAAGGAAGCGACTTCTGTCATAGACGTGCGTCAAAAGTAGGGATGTGTCATTGAATTTATGACAAAAGTGCATTGATAATGGCGGTGACAATGTAGAAAATTAAATTCTGTGGTAGAAAAGGTCACTCGTTTTAATGGTATAACTCTTGTCTTTGTAGCTCTTCAACTTTTTGAGTTAAAAAATTAGGAGGCTTTACTTTTGGAACGACCCTCGTAGATAGTGAAAAAAAAAGAAGAAAGACTTACAGGTTGGATGTGTTGCAAGACCCTAAAAAACAAAACAAAAGAAAGAACAGCCATTTAAAAATTCAAAATACCTTAAAGAATTAAACTGGTACTCGGTAGAGTGTACATCTTTGCCAACTTCTACAAATCATGTTTAATTCAGTAAGCTTTTATTAAAATCGAACTCATAACAACGCAACCATAATTTAAAGTGTTTGTATTTATCACAAATAATAAATACTGAAAACGAAATGGGTCTTTACTTTTGTTTTAATTCGTTAAATATTGAGTTTCCACATTATCTTTCTTTTTTTTACTTAAAAAATGTTTTGATTAACTAAGAAAGGAAAGAAAAAAAAAAAGCTGAAATAATATGAAATTCCTGGGAAACTGCAATTCTGTTTCAAGAAATTCGTTCTGGGTAGGCTTATTGCTACCCCAACCCAAGTGAAGGCCTGTTAACTGAAAAATGCTTGCAGGCAATGTAGGTAAGATTTGTCGAACTGTTACTGTCGATACCATATGACAGCATTAAAAAAAAAAGAGCATTAAAACATGTTAAAAAAGAAAAAAAAGACACACAATTCATTTAATACTGAAACTGAACTTTATTCAATATAAAATATAAATATTATCTATGTAAAATTACTTAATTTTAAAGCAATATACAATCTAATACTGATAAAACTGAATTATGAATTTAGGGAACAAACAATTAAAGCAACATAAACCACAAACAATTCTTGGCTTTCGGGACAAGATCACAGTGAAGTAATATCTGTTCTGATGCTACAATTCACCTTTTCTGTCCTCTGTCGGTGGAGGAGAAATCCTTCATGACTGAGACAATTTTTATTTTTGTTCACATCCAGAGTGCCCCTTATTTTTTTTATATTAATATAAAAAGAATTTACTTATTTACTGTTGTTTATAAAAGGGTAAAATCGATTTTTCTACCTCGCCGGGTTTTGTCTGGTAGACTTTTTCAAATATCACAAGGGGGAGGGACGTATGAGAAAATGTCAACTTTGAATTAAATGAGGTATAAATCAATTTGTGAATTTTTTACATGAAAATGTGAAATAATGTTTGGCGTCAATTCTTTGATTCTGTTTGTATTACTTACACTTAAACTTAGTAATTCATGTGGCGCTTTAGGCAGTCAAAGGAATCTACCGTTTTCAGCCTGAAGGTAGATCCACCTCCCCACCACATATCTATATACAGATTGTAAAACAATATTAATTAAGATTGAGGTGGATATAGAAAGCTGTAGAATCGAGACTACCAATAAAAAATGATTTTGACCTTTGGGTAGTTCCACTGTAAAAGACTGAAAATTTTCCAAATGTAGGTGTATTTTTAAAATATTTTTCTAAAGACATTTAACTTGTGTTTTATGAGTTAAAAAATTTTCCCAATTATTTTTCATATTAAAAACTTATATTTTAATGAATCATTTCGTTTTTACTATATACGAACTTCTTCTTCTTCTTCTTCTTCTTCTTCTTCTTCTTCTTCTTCTTCTTATCATCATCATCATCATCATCATCATCATCATCATTATTATTATTATTATTATTTTGTTGTTGTTGTTTTTGTTGTTGTTTTTATTGTTGTTGTAAATTAACACCCTCAGATAATCACCCCTCCAAACTAAAACGAGATTCAACCCTTTTAGGCGATTACGTATTAACATCCTGAAAAACTTAGTGAGAACAAAAACAAACAAAAAAAGTAAATTGTTTAAGAATTTAGGATCTGTTTACATATTAATTTAATGTGAAATGAGTTTAATTTCCGAAACGTTGTAGCATTTTAGAGCAGTTAGCCAAAATGCATTACTTTTCTTTAAGAGATAAATTCTGTGCGTTTTTAGAGGAAGTTACGACCTTGCCAGTCGGATTTAGGGTTAGTGCTAAAAATTTCACACATCCCTTCAAAGTTAGAATATTATTGAAATTATGACCATTTTAAATTAACATTATATACGAAATTTAACTGCCTGTCTAAATTCTAAAATTATTGTTGTTTTTTCTTTCCGCAAAGTTTTTCAAGGCGTTAACATGTAATAACCTAGAACAAAAGGAAAATCTCATTTTTATCTGAGGGTGTTAATCTAAAAATTTAATATTATTAGTAATAGTTGTATTTCTGTTATCTGTATATGTTTCTTTTTTGCATTAAAATAAATAAATCTACTACATATTTGTCATATTCACATTCAATGCTGCCAAGACTAAACTGGTTTACTTCAATAATTACAAGAAACCTTCTCTGCCACCAATAGCAATGGCCAGTGACTCCCTATCTGAGAGTCCATCTTTCAAACTGCTTGGCCTAACGTTCACAGGAAACCTGAGTTGGAACAATTACATTGAAAACATTGCCAGGGCCGCTGCGAAGAAGGTAGGCTCTCTCTACCGTGCTAGAAAACTACTGACATCTGAAAGTATCCTGTACCTCTATAAGGCCACCATTCGCCCATGTATGGAGTATTACTGTCACATTTGGGCTGGTGCATCTGCTGTTAGTCTCTCGCTCCTAGACAAGGCTCAAAAGAGAATCGCCAATCTGATAGGCCCTGAACTGGCATATAAGCTTCAGCTTCTGTCTGTGTTAAGTGTCCGAGGGAGTGGCAATCGTCTGGCAAGACGTTGCAATCATATATATATATATATATATATATATATATATATATATATACGTGTGTGCGTATTTATATATATATATATATATATATATATATATATATATATATATATAGATATAATTTAATTTAAATACCAAAAAACAAGAAATGGGCAGGTGAAATTAAAATTTCCTTAAGGCCTTATCGTCTGACCCTCTAAGAGGAAACGTCAGAATGATAAATTAAAAACTAAGAAAACGAATGAGGGAAGAGGGGAATTTTGGTTTCAGTTGGAAGAACAGTGAAAAAAAAAAAAAAAATTCTCACTGTTCAGGTGGTTTTAAATCAATGAATATCTCCAACTGATGTTTCAGAATCTTTTGTCTACACAGGCTAGGTCGAGAGTTGTTAATAACTAACGCCTCAATGATATTGAGATGATAGTTCGACCTAGCACTGTATAAAACAGAAAACCACCCATCGGAATATTGATCGGCACACCTATTTATACTCAACAGGTGATTGCCAATGGCGGACTCATGAGCTTGGGAGTGCCCGGATGTTCTCGAAACCTGGTGTAGTCGAATATCCCGAGGGATATGTTGGGATATTCTCATTTCTAATCTTTGGGGTGTTTTGCCAACGTAGTCAGCTCCACACTGACAAACGAATTTATAAACAACAGAGTTCTTTTGAATGGTTGGCAAAACATCTTTACGAAAAGAAGAGAAAAAGGTTCGAGTTGTGTAAACTACTCTAAGCATAGTAGCTGGAAAACAACGTTGAGTAGCAGAAGAAATCCTTTTAACAATATGAAGGCCATCAGGACCCAACCATGGTAATTTTAGATAAATGGGACAACGTGATGGACCAATATGTTTACCACTATTAAATGTAGTAATTTTACGTTCAATAGTAGATTTTATTATATTAATGGGATATCCATTATTAAGAAAAATATTTATGATTTCACCAAGTTCCGTATCAAGACGGTTTGGTGAACAAATCATAAGTGCACGATGCATAAGAGCGCTAATGAGGTTTATTTTTCTAGACTGAGGGGCAAAAGAAAACCAATTAAGATAGAGCCCTGTAAATGTAGGTTTTCTATAAACAGAGGTCTCAAACGTAGTACCAACTTTAGAAGTAAGGCAGATGAATCTTTTAGTTTTTCTAAGAAAAACTAAAAGATTCATCTGCCTTACTTTTAATGCTAGGTTTATTTTTGGTGTCTTTTCAATTCAATATAAATCCTCCTAAATTTGCTGATGAGGAGACCGTGCTTACCAAAAAAACTATGTATAATTGTCCTACGTGACTTCATGTATACCACAAATAAAAAGCACGGATTTCCGAAACGATCGTACAGATAATTGACTTTGTTGTTGTTCCTTCTTATGAAACTGATTTTTAATTTAATTAAAATTTGATTTTTAAATTAAAAATTTTTTTTTTAATTTTTAAATTATAAATCACATTACTTAATATTGAATTAGCTCTAGGACATTTAACTATCGAGCTTATTATATATCTAAATTACAACGAGCATTTCCTGTATTTTAATTAAACTAGTAATTTCACTATTACATTAAAATACACTTAGCTCTTTAGACTATTATTCTAATCTCCTTTAAATTATATATATATATATATATATATATATATATATATATATATATATATATATATATATATATATATAGCATGAGAATCTATGTTATTTTAGTCAAAATTTGAAATATTTTCAAATTTAAACCAGCTACAGTCAAATATGTTCACTGCCCTGTGGGTGCATTGGAGAAGGTAAAGGCTAAGGGTGTAAACCCTGACAAAAATCTGGTTTGGAGTCCCGATAAGCAGATTGTGAAGCATTGCAACACCTTTCCAGCAACCCTTGCCGCTGCACTATTCCGACTCTTTTGGCTTTCCTTTCCGTTGGACTTTATCTGCAACGCCGAGAGGGGGATCCTGTTAACTAGGCAAACCTAGATCTCCTTATCACCCGTTCAGGTCTGCATTTGAAGAGGCAACTCGAGCTTCTAGAAGACGCTGCAGTGCACCAGACTAGATGCAAAACACCATTGTCTCTCTTGAGACAGAAGGTTGCCATCACTACCGGAAGTGAAGACTGCTATTCGGAAGTTGGAAAAGATCAGAAATAGAATTAATAGACTTAAAACTTCTATTATATATATATATATATATATATATATGCATGTATGCATGTATGTATGTGCGAGCCTACGTGTGTGTGTGTGTGTGCGTGTGTGTGTGCGTGTGTGTGTGTGTGTGTGTGTGTTACAGATACGAATAATACATGCACGAAAAGTATAACAAATTATCAGTATCCAAAACACAGAATAACAATAAACAAAATGTTTTAGAATCTTTCATATTTTCTATTTTATTAAACAAAAATTTTTCGGTTGATCCCATTTTGTGATTAAACATTCACGTAATATTATAGTCGATAAATATCATTATGATGCGGCACTATGAAATAGGATCATAAGATAGCGTAAGTTAATAAAATCATACTTAGCGTCACACGTACGAAACATGTGACAGTCTCTTTTCAAGTTTTTGATTTCAAGATCGTTGTATGGCGATTACTTATACTTCAGTTTATTTTATAATATTTGCATGCGCAAAACTATTTAGAACAATAAAACCGTGTTGCTTATTTATTTTGAACAGGTTATACCTACAAGGTGCGGCCTTGAGTGCAGTTTACATTTGTTTTTATTTCGCTTAGTTATGTCGTTTTATATATTGTTTTCTGCATTCAGCCATAACGAACGTTCTAAAATTCCACTGCTGAAACCGAAAAAAAAAAAAAAGATTTTATTTGCGAAACAAATAAATAACTAATGTTTGATATTGCACACTAATTAATTCTCTGATTGCCTTTATTAATCCCGCCTGCCCATAGCATTTAGAGCAATAAAACCCAACCGTCTGTTTCTTTTCTTTTTAAAAATGACGGGATTCTTTTTTATTTCACTGATTTTTATTACCTCTGTCGGAGATGCCGGTGGTCAAGGATAAACGACACGAACTGTCGACCTGGTTGTTACAAGCTCGATTTGTTCACACAAAGAACATCGCTTAATACGCCAATGGTATATCGTGTATCACTTCCCAATATGCTCAACTCAAGATAAGGAGCACTATAGTCATCCACATAGAGTATGTTTCGCTGTATCACATCTTATCAGTGTGGCTAGACATGCAACTACTTCAAGCCAGGATCGAAACCCGACTGCCTGTACGACAGTCAAGGCTTTGAACCATTACGCCAATCAGCAGCTGCTGTGCGGGCAGTGAATTAACGATGTTTTGACATCGTCCAAATACCTAAGCTCGATTATGGGCAATGTGTTATTCAATTATATTTTACCTTTCATTTATACCAATCAATTAATTTATGAAGATCTAGGTTACTACAGAATATTTATAAATAAATAAAGTCTATATTAGAAATTTCAAAATGTTGACCACCTTACTGTTTATTTCTTTAAGTACGTTGAAATGCACAATTCCTGACAGCACCTGTTTCGTAGCCCATAATCATTTATGTAATTATTCTGTCAACTTTGGAATTTATTCCGCCCTTAACTTATCAGAAGAAAAAGAACCTCTCAACTAAATAAAAATATATGAGCATGATTACAAAATCCGAAAATCGTAAAAAAACTTAAACATATATATATATATATATATATATATATATATATATATATATATATATATATATATATATATATATTAGGGTTTGGATGATTATCGAAATCGGAATCGGAAATCAGAAAAATCGAAACTTTTGGTGTATCGGAATCGGAAAAAATCGTGTCTATTTTCCAATGCCAAAAACAACTACTTTAATTTTCTTTTTATATTTGATTTTGTTTTAAAAAATCTTCCACTGCTGGTAGTAATAATAAAGTAATAAATATTTATTGATTTAAACTCCTAGTAAAACTAAAATCTATAGATCACCCCCTCCTGTAAGTGTGTTTTTATGTTTGAGAAAATATATAGACATTAAAGATGTGTTTTTACGGTAATCGAGACAAAACCATTTTATGGTTTAATGTTTAGAGATTTATAAAGAATCGGGATCGAAATAAGTAGTTGTATCAGAATCGAGAATTAAGTACGGAATCGGTAATTGTATCGGAATCGGTAAAAATGTTGGAATCGTCCCATCAGTAATATAATATGGAAATCTATATGTGGAAACTAATGTCCATATCTCCGAGAAGCGCCTTGAATTTGTTAAGTATTTTACTTACATGTCAGTACTTTATCCAAATGATGAATGTCTTGATATAGAAATCAGACAGAGAATCAGCAAGGCATCAGAAACGTTTGACCGACTGGAAAATGGTGATATAACTCTGATAACTAAAACGCATTGTGTCATCTGTACTCAATGTTTCTGCTGCCTCGACGTACACATAAATTAATAAATATTTCCTCAGACATGTTCTATGACTGAAGTAAAACCGTTTTATTCAAGACAAAAGTGTTTTAGTCAAAAATAAAACAACCAACATTGGTTCGATTGTTATTAAGAACCAGATGCGTCGGTCATTTACTGCTAGATGACTGTGTTGGATACAGAGACGTGGCGATGTACATTTCAAAGCAGAGGTGTGCACACACGCACATCCTAAAGGAAGTTAATTAACATTTTTTGATGTTCCATAAATATGACCGGAATTGTACTTATGACGAAAACAAAGAACTGTTTACATTGTAAGGTCAGAAGTTATGACTTGCGTAATACAAAATATAAAAGAAGAATGTAATTCTTGATGTTTACAATTCCAGGAATGTTGATTTGTGACTATATAAGATAAAAATAATCAACAGAAAACGGGAGAGAGCAAATACAGCGGCGAGCGTGATTTGACATCTTGACACCTCTTCGTCGGCGAGCCACATACCAACTGACCCCATTTACAACTAATGTTTCTCTCTCTCGCTCTCTCTCTCTCTCTCTCTCTCTCTCTCTCTCTCTCTAGAAGCTAAATTGTAGATAAAATTTATACTTTGAAATTCGCCTCTATGTTGATTTTGAGAATAGTCACAAAAGAATTGTCAGTGTGTATATATTTTATAAATTGTATATACATTCAATAACACAACAACTATAGACTCCCTCAAAAGTTGTTTAATGGTAAGCTTCTTGCTAGAATAAGACCCTAAGACGAACCCAAAAGTGATTCGAAATAGTGTCCAAGAGAGTTTGGCGTATTTTGGTATTGTTACTGACAATTAGGAATGCATAGCGTCTGATCGTAGACAACGGAAGGCGCAGATTTACAAGAGCGCTAAACGTTTTCAATCAGCCAATGTAGACTGTGCAAGACACAAATGCGCATGTAAGAAACATGACAACTTGCTAATCATCTCTGGAGATTTATGGATCTATAAAGGGTGTAACTGAAATCGGTTGTCAAGGTAGGTCTTCTTAAATACAGGTCTCCCATAATGCCTAGAAAAGGTCGATTTACAGCTAGTGAAAAGGAACATGTTGTTGCAGGCCTTGCAGAAGGGTTATCTCTCGTATATCTGGCCAAGGAGCTTGGAAGAGATCAAAGAACATTGTCTTCATTCGTTGAAAATCGAAACATTAAGCCAAGGAAGGATAAACAAAAACACAAGAAAATCAGTTTCTGCTCGTAATGTTAGAAAAATTTGCAGTCAACTTATCAAGCAGCCAGGTAGCAACAGTACTGCTATATTTGACAAGGTTGGAATATATTCCATGTCCAGAAAGAAATGCTGCAATGTTTTAAACGAAATTGCAAAAAGCATTAAGCCCAAACAAGACCTGTTTTAAACTAAACTCATAAAGAAAAACGTTTGGCGTTGGGCTCAGAAATACATGAAAACCAGCTTTGAAAATGTTCTTTTCACCGATGAGGCCAGGGCAACCCTTGATGGACTAGATAGGTGGGCAAATTTGGAGTCCTCTTGGATTCCCTACCCCTCATCGATTCCGTCGTCAACAGGAAGGTGGAGATGTCTTATTTTAGGCTGGAATTATCTGCGATTAACTAATTGGACCATTTCAAGAGCCAAAAGGTGTCAAACTGACAGGCCAGTCTTATATTTTATTTTTAAATGAGCATTTGCCACCATGGCTTGATGAGGTTCCATTGGCGCGTCACCGCAAATTGATTCTTATGCACGACAATGCGCCACCCACTCAGCCAAGGCTACCACATCAAACTTTAAGTCATTAGGTATTAGAGGAAAAAATTTGATGTAATAGCCACCTTGTTCTCCAGATATAAACCCAATTGAGCAGCTCTGCGTTTCATAGCAATTTCAAAATTAAAAAAATATTGACCTGTAATAAAACGATACACAGGGTTTACATGGGACATTAATTTGCATATGGGGGATAGCGGCTATAAAAAGCATAAGTTGGAGAGGATAGTGAGTCGAGTTTTTGATAGCCGACAAAGAGCATAGACGCTGAGAGTTGGCGTTATGAATTACCATTTAACCCTTTATGACCTGAATTATGATGTAGATGATTAAAAAATATTTATTGTTAATTTTAGTTAGTTAATTTTAGTTAGTTAACGCCTATGTATGCTTGTGGAAATCATTATAGGGGATGGAATATATACTGGCGTTTGCATGTGAGGGTTTTGGGAGAGTGCTTGGTAGTTTTTAATATCTGTTTTATTGTTGTGGAAGTTGTTTGTATCAAATGAAAACCAAGTCTATTAAGAGTGTCGTAGATAGGCGAGACACAGCGTAAATTGAAACTAAGACTTTACGAACATAGAAGAGATATAAGGAATAGTAACGCCCTAAATGAAATGCACTCTTTTGCTCTTATGCGGAACACGATCATTCATTTAACTTAGATCACGCGAAAATGATAAAATTCGTGATAGATAGAGCCAAAAGAAGACTTTTAGAGTCAGCACTGATATTAAACACTAATACTATTACGCAAAGAAAGGGCTTCTACCCTAATATAGGAAAAATAATAATCAAAGAACAAAATATAAAGACAGATCCTGGTTAATTCATACTATTGTCCCAAAACGTTTTTCCTTAAATAATTTAAATAAAATGAGTAAGATAAGGAAAAAAAAAGCTTGTACATAGGTATTTAATAACGTATTTTTAAAAGTGTATATATATATATATAGACATTGAATAATCAAACCTTCCCATACACACACATTTATAGTTTCCTTCCAATTATGGATAGGATTTTAACACTGTTTCCTTTTCACTTACGTATAGCCTATGATCGTTTTCTTCTTCTGCATTTTTCCTTTTAATATCCTGAGGATGTCCCCTACAATAAGGGACGAAACGTTGAACACCATTTTATAAATTCATTCGGTTTTTTCTTTTTTCCAATATATATATATATATATATATATATATATATATATATATATATATATATATATGCACATACATATATATATATATATATATATATATATATATATATATTGTGACATAATACTTAAATTGGATTATGTATTTTAATGAAAATTTAAATATTAATTTAAGGCTGCTGACGAGAGATTTGTTGATTTTTTTGTTGTTTTTATATTTTGTCGCCGAGGAAAAATGAACATGGTCTCCAAAAAGAGAGGCTAAACAATAGTCGTTGTTTTAAACTGAGCGAAGTCCACTAATCTATCCTTCCTTTAAAACTTAAAATATATTTAGTCAAGTCTATTTTTAGTGAAGCAGAGAGGAAGGGGGCCCCCGGAAGTGATCCCGCTCTCCCTTCCTGTCTTTCTTTAACTGGATACTAGCGGAAGTCGGTCTTTTTCGGCTAGGACGCCAGCGAGTTGAGATCACTCTCCTCGTGAGAGGATGGAGGCGACTTCTTCCCCACATACAAGCGAATGCGAGTATTTCCTCATGAAAGAGACAACTTCTCCTCATGCGAAAGAGAGATACAGTTATGCGAAACGCGGATGACGCGACTTTTTCTTCCCTCATGCGAAAGAATGCGACTTCTTCCCTCATGAAAGTTAATTCGAGGTATTCCCTTTTGGTGGGAAAAAAGTTCAAATAGCAAATTCGCAGGTTCTCCTTTCTTATCGTCCGCGTTTCATACATCTGTCTCTTTCATGAGGGGAGAAGTCGCATTCTCTCGCATGAGGGAAGAAAAAGTCGCGTCATCCGCGTTTCGCATACCCGTATCTCTCTTTCGCATGAGGAGAAGAAGTTGTCGTCTCTTTCATGAGGAAATGTTCGCATTCGCTTGTATGAGGGAAGAAGTCGCCCCCATCCTCTCACGAGGAGAGTGACCTCAACTCGCCGGCGTCCTAGTATGAAACGCGGACGATAAGAAAGGAGAACCTGCGAATTTGCTATTTGAACTTTTTCCCCATCAAAAGGGAATACCTCGAATTAACTGCGTGGTTAGCGAGTTGTGAAACATACAAGAAAAAGAAACAAAAAAGGGAAAGTAAAAGACCCGTGAGTGTAAAAAAAAAACTTTGATTTCCCCCTTTTCCCAAGCTGACAATTTAATTTTTCCTCGTGGTATCACGTAAATCCTAATTACGTTGTTAGACCCCTCCCCAAAGATTTTCACTCAGTTCATCTTAAATTCCGAAACTTCTTTCTTTTTCTTTCGTTAAACCTTTCCTTTTTACCTTCAATAAACCTATTTTTGTATTATCTGGAAAAGTGTTTGTTACTTCGTTCTTTCTCGTGTTTTTGTCGTGTTCGGTTTTCGTATCTCCTTTGTTTTTCTTTACCCGTATCACATGTGCGATAAAATACTTGGGTTTTGCTTTCCCGTAAATTCACTTAACCCCTCCCCCCCTTTGGTAACATGTTATGATTTATTTGCTTTTATTGTAAGTTTCCTTTCATGCCCCTAAGTTTATTTGTTACTTAACTCCCCCCCCTTTTATCGCATATGTTACAATATATATATATATATATATATATATATATATATATGTCGATGGCTACAAATATATTTTAAGCCCCCCTATTTGGGTAGAGCACGGTCGTAAATAATCTCACCCGCTACTTAATTGGCTGAAAAATGCGAAGCTCGTTGATTGTTTGCTTACAAACAGGCGGTTTGAGCACTGTAAGAGTGGTGGCGGATGTCTATTTAAATAGACATTCCGACGAGTTATTTGCGCGTGTCTCTTCTGTGGTCAAGTGGGAGAACTGCCGACTGTCAACACGACGGTTCTAGGTTCAGTCCTTGGCTTGGCAAAGATGCTAGTCTAGCAGCACTGATGAGTTGTGATACAACGAAACAGCATGTATGTCGATGACTACATATATATATATATATATATATATATATATATTATTATTATTATTATTATTCTATTTTAATACCTACAGACACCAGTGTTTCATTCTTTCGGGAATCATCAGTGTAGGGAGTTACGATTACAGTCGGTCGGGAGATTGGAACACAACCACGGAGCCATTTCTGACTCTATTAGCAAGGAACAAACGTTAACCGCGACAAATCGAGCTGAAATAAACATTTCTATAAATGTCAAGTCGGCGAGAGTGATCTAATGATTATAATATCATGATCTGCGCACGTGAGCTTAAGTGACCGACTTTTTAAAATTTCAACTTAGAGTGCTCAACTAGAACCGAGTCCTTAATGGGGCTGACATAATGAATACTATAATTATTTGTTTAATGACTCCGGACACTAGTGTTTCATCCGTTCGGAAATCATCAGTGCAGGGAGTTACAATTACACCCAGTTGGGAGATGTGTTCAGATGCTATTTTGAATTAAATTGTGACGGACGAAAATGTTATTTAAAATCTAATCGTGACAAACCGGCGAAAATGTTAATAATGACAGACCACCACAAATATTATTTCAAATTTAATCGTAAAAACCGGGGAAAATGTAATTTCAAGTTTACTCGTGACAGACAGACTACAATGCTATTTCACATTGAAGCCTGACAGACAAATGAAGAATGATATCTTAAAATTCAAATTGAAATATGGCAGACCGACGAAAATTGCGTTTAAAACTTTTATGGAGACACCTGCACATCTAAAATATGATGCGTTGATTCACGTTCTGTGATGGAAATGCAATGTCAACGCGAACATGCGCCAACCTAGTTATCTCCCTTGTTTCGTTGAGAAAGGCAGCACGTGTCTACTGTATCAATAAATTATTCCAACTGCTAATATTCTCTCATTGTTTATTGCCGATATTAGATAGATGAATATGCAAACATGTCAACAAACAGAGCTTCTTATAAATATGCTTCTACGCGTCTAGACTAAAATGCGTCCATTGTGTGTTTAGCTATGGAGAAGCGATTTCACATTGAAGATCATTCGACACACAGAAACAATCATTTCATAAAAAATAAACAAAAAAACAGTTTTTCTTGCGGTGTTGGTAGGCGCGTTTAAGTGCACACTGCATGACTTATACAACTTGCATCATAAAAGTGATTACGTGACTAGATCCAGAGCCAACATCTTTCTCTTTCTTTCTTTTAACGACATAATTGTCTTGCCAAGCTTGTTTGAGCAATGGCTCGGTAATTTGTGAGATTCGGTGATTTATCCTATTTCTTCTGGAGAAATGAGCAAGTCATCGGTGACAAATTCAAGATAACACACCAATTTGAGCAACAAATAACCACCGCCGCCTAAAACTGACGGTAACTTTATGTTTTTTTTTATTATTAAACTCGATTAGTTTTTGCAAATCCGATCCATTTAATCAATAATGCTTAATAGACGACCCGTGACCCGTTGGGTCAACGTTGGTGCATTAATGTATATAAATGTGCCAATTATGCTGGCTAAGTAGTTAACTACACTAACAACCTTATCCCTGAGTGGCTTCCGGGCCTTGATAAGTGGTGACCACCGTGTAAAAAAAAAAAAAAAAACCATGTCAATGACGTTTTTGAATTTTATTCATATTATTTGGATTCATCTTGAGTGTGATTTTCACAACGTTTCGGTCGATGTAACCTCCGACCTATTTCAGGTGTATCTTGTCGAACTCGGGGATGTTTCTGTCTAACTTAGGAATTTGGACGGAATTTCGAACGGAACTCTTTATTTATTTCACGGGGTAGCATGCTTTTATGCCGTCATCCATGACTGGATAAAGGTCCTAAGTAATTCGCAATTGCATTTTCCGGTCGCTAACACTGAGTATTGAACCTTCAATCTTCAACCAATTGAATTTTTCCAAGTACTCCAACCACTTCGTCATGGCTGACAGAACAACAGCATGCTACCACCGTGAAGTCAATAAAGGGTTCCGTTCGAAATTCCATCTAAATTCCCGAATTCGACAGGAACATTCCCGAGTTTGACAAGATACACCTGAAAAAGGTCGGAAGTTACATCGACTGAAACATTGTGAAAATCACACTCAAGAAGAAGCCAGTAGTCCGATGAATCCAAATAATACGAATAATCTACGTTAGGTTCAAATCCATAGAAACATTTTAGAATGTTAGCAATTTTCATGTGGACCCTCGCGTAAATACCCAGTGTTTGTCTAGAAACAATTCTAACTGAATTATAACAAATGCGTAACAGATAGAAAATATGGTCACTTCTCTATCGAGCCAGCAAATTTCTCACATCTGCCTACATTTTTTTTACTTGGAAGTTACCACTTATCAAGGCCCGAATGTCACTCGAGGATAAGGGTCAATGAATGTAATGCGGTAATGTAGTAATTATTAATGGTTTAAATTAGGTAGAATTTGATTATTTATGAGGACGTCTCAACAAGAATTTGTTTACATTGGATTTGAAGGCTACCATGTTGTATTCAACCGGGAAGCAGGACAGTGGGACAATATTCCACTGGCGGGCAGTTCTAGAAAGAAGATTTGTTCATTGTTGTATTCAACCGGGCAGCAGTACAGTGGGACAATATTCCACTGGCGGGCAGTTCTAGAAAGAAGATTTGTTCATGGAATCGAATCTGCGTTTAGATTTAGGCACAGATGGGGTAAATTATAGATCGTGATTGTAGCTAATTGAGTGTTTTTTTTTATGAAAGTTTGGCAAAAGGAGGGCATATATTGGAGTTCAGTCAAGCACTTGCCATGAAAATCGCGATAGAGCAGAAACAGGCTCGCAACATCTCTTCCGTGGGAAAGCACTTCGCACATGCATGGATTATTCTTGTCACATCTGAGCTGGTCCAAAAAACGGATCTCTAATCTAATGTTCCACACTATCTAACAACCTCCATCGCCGATATATTACATCCATGTACCTTTTTACAAGCATTTTAATGGAATATGCTCCAATGAGCAAGGTGCTAATTTGCGGAAATATCAACTCGTTAGTCAACGAAATCCCATCCTTTCAATGTAGAGCTTTATACACTCTAATACCTTTTTTTCTTGAATTGCGAGCTTTTAAATTCCTTCTTTGCTCCCTGTTAATCTGATTGTACCAACATTCAGAAGGTTAAACGTAAGTTATAAACATCTACAACAGCGAAGGGGTTGAACAACTAGACGATGAATGAACACATCGGTGAGAAAGAAAGAAAATACAAAGAAATTGCAGCTATCATGGAAACAGAAGCACAGTCATCAGTGTGTCTTATATAATTGTACCACCGGTTGAACAATTCGAAGCCTGGGCCTGAATGACACCAATAAAACGTTCTTTTACACACACACACACACACACACACACACACACACACACACACACACACACACACACACACAGATATATAAATAACTTTGAGATAATCATTTACATACGCTCCAAGTGTAACAGAGCCGTTGACGCATACGCAGCAGCAACATCATGACACATATGCAAATGATCAAGCCAGTACACGAGGTGATGTCGCAGCGGAGGAAGAAGGGGGGAAGCGGAGAGAGATTTGGAACCACGTGGGCGGAGACAGTGAGGCGAAGCACTTGCCGGCAAAAGAGATTTGAAAAAAAAACAACTAGATTCAAACAGACATGTTGACGTGAAGGGGAGAGGAGAAAAAGTAGGTATTTGACACAGCAGAATTAAAGAGCGATGATTAAGTTTACCTTAATGCTACCAGTTTGTGTTCGTGTGTTCGCTTGTATGTGCAACTCGGTTTCCATACATGTTATAGTGCTTGTGCAGCAGTCCCATGGTTGTGCGTTCCACATAGGAGCAGTTCTAGGAAAGAAACTCTGTTCATAGAAGTTCCGTTCAACTCGTGGCACGCAGATGAAGAAAAGTAAATTATTTATAGTGGTTGTAGCTAGACAAGTTTTTGTTTTGAATGTTTTGTAGGGAGGACTTGAGATTCGCACTCAAACATCTATAATGAAAATAACGATAGAGAAAGACTGGCTACGTCTCTTCTGTGAGAAAGAAACTGTAGTGTGATGTAGTCGGGTTAGACAATAATAGTTTCTCGTCAACCAAGAAAAACAAACTCAAACCAAAAATTTGTTTGTTAGAAAAATATAAAATTATTATTTTATTTATTACTTCGTGTGTGCGTTCCAAGCGTCAGGCGGAAGGAGATCAGGAAATGGCGGATTCAGCGGCGGCTCATGCTGGTGTCGCTTTTTGACTGCTTGATACTTATACATTGACCTGTTCTCCTTTGACAGTTGTGGGGTCAATTATTTGACCTATTCACCTCCCGTGACATCAGTTTTGACAGCTTCACACCATCGCTCGTTGTACTTTAGCTTCAGACCGTCCTGTGTGTGTGTGCGCAATGTCTCAACCCACGACATTAGAGGAAGAGGAGAGGACATCCCAAGTTTAAATCAATGTTGTACTATCAAGGTAAGAGATGGCGGTCCGAACGGCACATCTCCACATGAGACAACAATGCCCCATTTTCAGACGTCGCTGATAAATAGAAGATTCCGTCAAGAATAAGATACTTTCTGGGGCGGTAGAATGATCCAACCATTTTTCCAACAACCTTAGCGAAAAGTCCGATGATAGTCTACATTTAAGGTTTGGAGTGAAAGTCAGTCCCAGAAGCTTATACTAAAAAAAATCTCTCTTACACAAAAAATTACGTCATTGTGACAGCATGGCAAAAGAAGATTTTATGTGAATATCAAAAATACCAAAGTGAAAAACTAAAAGCTGTTCAAACTAATAACTCTAGACTAATACGAAAACGCATAAATGTTTTTATGCTTTTCTATTGATGTCAGAATGTTCTGCTCAAAAGGATGCACCCAATTTGCTTATATATTAAAAACAAAAAATGAAAGTAAAGTCCTTTTGTGTACAAAGAATATATATAAAGATGTTTATACACATATCTTTATAAAATCGTTGAAGGGGGAAAAACAATTTAATTTTAATGATTTTAAAACAAATATTGCTAATTGGGGCAGCTGTTTGACACACATTAACTGTTTTCTATCCTGCTAACTAATTTACATAGATGGCTCTGTTTATTGCTCTTTTTCTATTTGAGTTTTGTGTTTTTTTTTTTTTATTTTTTTTTTTAGATGCAGCGAACTTTAAATTAAAATAAATGTCAGAAAAATATTTTTATTGTACAAATATGTGATTTATTCCAAAAGTTAATTTTTGGCATTTATAATCTAAATACAGCGAGCAATCAGCTAGGTTAGCGTGTCGTGATGGCATTGTCCTTAGGAGTATAAACTTTCTACTTGTGAAACCTTGGCTTGAGTTATAGTTGGTTGCAATGACCACGTTCCTTGTTCGGTACGAGATAAGTTCTATCTGGCTGCGGAAATCTGAATATATATATATATATATATATATATATATATATATATATATATATATATATATATATATATATATATATATATATATATATATATGGAAATGTGTGTTTGTTACTTACCAATAATCTAAAAACTACTGGACGATTGTTTTCGCATTTTGGTATAGCATTTTCAGTGTACCGTTGCGTGTTTTTATATGTCTGTTTTTAAGTATACGTTCTTCTTAATTTTTATTTAATAAATGAGGTGGTTTTCTTTGTAACGATGTTGAAATTATATTACATAGGGAAATATCACTGCCGGTGATTCACCGATCGCGTGGCATCTGTTCCGGCTGTAAGATGAATCTTTACACATATTTTCACATTAAATGACTGAAAAATATCATTTTTTTATTATGTTTATTTAATTTTATAAATGTATCTTATACAAATCACTTTTGAAAAAAAGTAAATATGTTCATAAAATGAGTGTTAAAAATATTTGATATAAAATCTGGTAAATCTATCTTATATATTGAAACCACTCGACGGATACACGAAACTGATTTATTGAAGAGCTTGCTTAATTGTTTATCATTGTTTGAGGGCAATTTTATTAATTGCGGTTAATACCTATTTCAGTCACCTAAATTATTTAGAGTGAAATGAATTTTTGAATTCATATCAAAAGATAAATATTATTTTTACTTATAAAATAACATTAACATACCAAGTTAAAACAACGTCCATCGTGAAACCACCACAAACTTCTACTTGCGTTGTATTAGAAACTGAGTGACCCCTAAAAATCTTTTAATATTGAATTTTTCGCATTAAATTTTTTTTTCAGGAACTGGTAGATGAGCATCCCTAAAAATCTTTAAATATTAAATTTTTTGCATTTTTGTATTTTAGTTTAATTTGTTAGTTTGCAATAGCTTGTTAATTTGCAATCCGCTTAAAAAATTGAAAAAATAAAGACGAAATTTAAAAAAAAAACTAGTACTCTTGCAGAATTTGACCCGGATCCTCGGGGTTTTCTGTCAATTATGGCTCGGGCTAACAATTGAAAAAAAAAATCCCAAATTTTGTTGATAAAAAATTGCAAAAAAAAAAAAAAAATAATAAATAAAAATAATAAAGTAAATAAAAATACAAAATGCTACTTTTCTTGAGAAAAATAAGAATATATATATATATATATATATATATATATATATATGTATATATATTTTTAGTAAATTTTCAGTAGGTTTTTGTTATTTTTTATTTCTTAAATTTCTAATTTTCCGGTTGGTTTGTTTTGATATTCGTCTGCATCTGTTATTTTATTCAGCTTCATCCAGTGATGGGCAGTCGAGCTCGAACCATAATTGACGGAGAATCCTGAGGATCCGGATCAAATTCTGCAAGAATTTCAAAAAGTATATGTGGGGTGTTCATTGTACAGGTCAGCCGGTAAAAAGCGTGCTTCTTCGTTATTGTAGAGAAATCCGACAGCCGAAAGTTGGTTTTTAATTTAAAAACAATGATAACTACTTGTATTTTTTGTCCATTTCATCAATAAGCAATGTTATCTACCTAATTGTCATGTCACAATTAGTTAAGTCTTCAATGATTCAACGAAAAAAAAAAAAATGATTTCGACTATGTTTGTTTTGTCACGTGACATTTGACGTAAACACAAGGGAAATAACTAAAATTTTTAATTTATTCGAAAAATATTTTCTTTTATCTTTTTTGTTTTTGTTTGTTTTCCATTTAAACAAACTGGACCATAACAACGCGTCACCAGGTACAGCTAGTATATATATATATATATATATATATATATATATATATATATATATATATATATATATATATATATATATATATATATATATATATATATATATATGTATATATATATATATTTGATGAGAATAATGTAAAAAAGTATTCCGACAAAATAGAGAAATAAAAAGGAACAAACCGTGTTATGTGTTCATTAACGTTTCGTCTTTATTTCGAGACTTCCTCTGGATATATATATATATATATATATATATATATATATATATATATATATATATATATATGTGTGTGTGTGTGTGTGTGTGTGTGTGTGTGTGTGTGTGTGTGCGTGCGTGTGTATGAGTTTAATGTTATTTGCTTAACGTGTACCTCAGAAAGAACGTTTTTAATACACATAAAATTGACAGAAAGAAACATTAGAACATCAACCTGGCATAGTCTACAATTACCAACAATTAATGAACCTTAGCCAGTAATGCAATCTAGGAACTGAACCCACCGCAGCTGATCTAAAGTAAATAAATAAAATGGATTAATAAACACAACGCGTCCTAATAAACTTACTGATAAATTCCCGAGCTACAAAATCAGAGAACGGATATGTAGTTAGAAAAATAAATAAACAAATAAATATGAATAAATAAAAATAGATAAGTAAATATTTAAATAACTAAATAAAAAACTTAGAAACAGAGCACCAATTATACCACCAACAAAAACAAACAAAAAATAAAATAAACAAAAATAAAATAATTAATTGTAATCCTTGAATAATCACTTAGAACTCAACGAAATACTCACTTTGTAATAATAATTAGGATTAGGCTCTAACGATATTCGTTACATAAAGATGATACTTACTTCAACATTGAATGCTTCATAAGATAAAAATAATTCAAATAAAATAAAATAAAATAATACATTAATAAATGACTAAATATTGAGGCCATTCACAATGCCTTTATAACAAAACATGATTAACCTTAAACATTAAACCACGGATCTTTAAGTCCTTACAGAGTTCCTTCCCTTACCTAGATTAATACAAATTTAGTTAAAAGTCAATACTGTGGAAATTATTTCGCAGAGCTAAAAGAATCTTGAAGTGTAGAAATTCGCAAACTAGGATACTCATCTTGAAATTTGTTCCGTATTTGAAAAACCATTTGCGAGTTCACGTGAGCCTCCATACTATAGGCGCCTCTGGTAATTCTTCCTTCAACTGAGGCAAATTATAGGTTTTCTAGTTTAGCGAGTTTTCTTATTGTAGAAAGCTTAAAAGTTCAATTTTCTTGGCGGGTAAATATATCATCATTGAGCACAAAGTTTCCGAATAAACGAAATACTAACAATGTCCTTCTAGACTGGAAAAGGAAGCTCGAATCTTAAAGAATGATGATTTAATTATCGTAACAAGTTGAACACTGGATAAGGTCCAGATATGTTTTCCAAACGGAAATATTAATACAGATCCCATATCAGGAAACATTATCTTTCACTGTGAGCGCACGATTCACAGAATCTTGCCGAGGGAAATAAATAAACATATCCCAGCACTTTTTCCGACATAGCAAGCGGAGAGGAAGCATTCCTATCCTTAATTATTTCCTCTTGTAAACTCTCATTATTGGAGTTACAAGACTGTAAATCAAATACAGCTTCTTTCAGTCGGTCACGAACACAACAATAAATAAACCTGAGCAACTCCAAATCACTATTGGTCTTGACCAGGTTATCAACATAAAACTTGTTGGATTAAACAGCAGATGTTCCATCACAAGGGAACTGTTCGGAATGATAATTGAGTATAGAACTCGAGATAAATGGACTGGCACTAAAAGCCCAAAATAATAGATTTGCACCAGAAAATACGCAAACGGTCGCTATCCTTCAGGAAAAAGCAAAATCGTCTTTTGTCCTTTTCAGTCCTTAATGAGACTTGCAAAAAGGCTTTCCTGAAATGTTCTGAAAGCATATAATTGTTTTTCTTAAATGCTACTAAAAATCTCAATAGTTTGGCTGTCAAATTGACTCCAGCATATGCAGCATCATTCAGAGAAACGTCCCCACGTCTTTTAAACGACTTATTGAAAACTGTGCGAATTTTTGTGGTGACTTCTGTGCCTTGTTTAATGACAGGACGATGCGGGATCTAATAATAATTTCCAAAGTCTTCCCAAGATACAAGTATGGGTTCAGTAATGTCCATCTCTTGATACTCTCATAAAAAAATTATATAGTCTTATAGTCTTTATAAAATCCCTTTTTTTCTAGAGAGTCCGTCACCCTCTCCATAATCTTCAAAGAATGGACATAATTCGATTCTACCTTATTCTCACCCCCCCAAAAAAAATCAACGTGGTATTTCCCCTCCTTCATAACAATCATTTCTTTAAAATTTTAAATTTGTCCTCATCATAAGACAACAATTCGGAATTTCTGTCTAATACGATAATGTCGTGAGAAAATAAAAACTCCTTTCAATCCCCCTCTCAATAGAAATCAGGATAAGAAGAGACACGATTTAACGCCCCCTCTATGAGGTTACTCGAACATTTAGGAAGATTACGAAAAGAATTCGCGAAGGAAGAGAAATAATGTAGTTCCTTATTTTTCTTAAAACCTTTTCCCAAGAAGGAACTGATGTGTCCGAAAAAAGTAACACCATTTGGAGTTTGCCAGTCAAATCTGTTTAGGCATTTAATTGAACTTTTTCAAACGCTGGATCAGATCTAAACCTACAATACCATCTCAGGTGGAATGCTTCAAATTATTATAACCTATACTTGGGCGGAATCCCGTCTCCTTGAAATATAAAGTTACAATTTCGTTAAAGCAATGAATATTGAACTTCAGGTTCAACCCATTGGTGAACAATTCATCAAAACAAAAAGATTTTTAAGATCCGTATTTTAGGTATACTACTTATGGCGTATTAACACGTTTCAAGTGCATGTTTTCTCAAAACCCAAGTTGTCTTACCCAGAGCTAGAAAAGAGAAAACGTTGGTTACCCGGGTCGATAAGCCAATTCAAATCCATAGGTAATCCCCTTTTTACCATTACTAACACATGGAGTACTGGACAAATACATTCGTCGTGGGCCGACAGTAATGAACTCTTTCTCACAAGGGATTGAGAGAAATTTGATCATATAGCCGAAAAATGCGATCGCGCCCCATAGATAACGCACAGATAGGGAAACACCCTTATCTCTGAGAAATTTAAGTTGTAGATTTTAGAGTTTAGCGATTTCTTTTATCGCAGCAAGCTGAAAAATTCAATTATGTTCATGGCGTGTAAATATATCATGCTTGAGTAGAGTTCCCGAATAAAGGAATGATGCAGGGTCATTTTAGAATGAAGAAGGAAGTTCGAATCTTGAAGAAACACGATTTAATTATTGTAACAAGTTGAACGTAGAGTAAAACCCAGATATGTTTTCCAAACGGAAATATCAATTACAGATCCCATTTTAGGAAACAGCAGGGGCTTTGAATTTCTTTAAAGCCTTCAGCAAAGTTATCACGTGGGAATAATTTCTCTAAATTGGACTTTGATCCGATACAATAGACAAAAATATCTTTCTAGGAACTAAGAAATGATGCAAAGCAAACTTAGCGCTTAAATATTAAATCTCATTTAAAATAATATGTTGCGTTATTTCATTTTCGACGTGGAGTTACATATGGTAGTATATTACTTAATTTGGCGATTATTCTGATTGGCACTCATACCGATCAACGAAAAAAACAAAAAAACAAAAAAAACTTTTATATTGTGCCTACTTATCACGGAATGAAAATTGTCTCTTCCAAAAATCACAAAATTGATCTAGTAGGTTTTTTTATGCAGATTTCAAGAATGAATTTTGAACGGTACGGTTAACATCAAAATTTAAAACAGCTGTCGCAAGTTCTTTGTTTAAACCAGACCATCCAATCTCCTGGTTGTCTCAGTTGCCAAAAACATGTTCTTTACAATCAGCCCGACAGGTGCGAAGTCAAGAATTGGGCCAGCACCTGTCGGACTGAGATACGCCGCCTGAGTAGGACCTAGGAGACCCACCCTCCAGGCTTTGCAATCTGGCTTGCGGGTGGGGCAAGTTTATTACTTGTTGCCTGAGGAGCCCGGACGGAGGAATACCGACAGGGCTGTCGAAGCAATTTTTTAGCGGTGCTGGCTTGAACCTTCTGACCTTGTGTCACATCTTGCGATGGTGATCAGCAAGTAAATATCTACCACTGTTTAACTTATTTGAATATTCGAAGTTGACCGGCAAACCGTACCAATTAACTACGCATCTAACCAAGGACAGAGGCCATTGAATGTTGTCGTTAATTATCTAATTTTGAGTTGTGTCGGAGCTACCGTTTCTCTACTACACCCGCTTTATTATTATTTTCTATCCCCCGTCTCCCATTTTTCTGTCTGTCTTTGTCTTCTCTTCCCAACTTCAATCATGTCTGCCTGTTGTGATTTCCCGAGGCTGATAATCATCTCTCGTGCTGCAAGCCTCCGCCACCTTGCGTTGGCCTTTGATTAACCTCACAATTACGTCTCCAATGGAAGCCAAATCGTAACCAACCATATAATCACTAAGCTTTTTATTTGACCCTCTCCATTTCAAGGACATTGACCTGTGACCTCAACGCCTAAATGCACTATTGATGTTGTAAAATACACAATCTGAAACAATGTCTAATGCATGTGCCTCAAAAGAAAAAATACCCCGAATAAACAAACATTCTTTGATTGAAGGTATAAACAAAGAAAACCGCCCCTCCCCGGAGTAGAAGAAGAGGTTAATTCAATGATTAAGTATCTTAAATAAATACTAGAATAAAAAGGCAAAAAAACCTGTCCGATTTTAACAGGTGTCTACGGGGTAAAACGATTTGCACACATCGACTTGTTTGAAATTCACTTGCAAATTGGGCTGCTAATCATGGAACGTGTGCACAATTGGTAACTGCAGCCGTTGTGCGAACAATTATTCTAACTTTAAGGTGCCGTCGTCATCAGAAACAGGAATGAGGATATTTGTTTTTTTTCTTTTGTCATTCGTCTTTTCGTTTTCGCATCATAGTCAGATATTCAACGATGAGACATTTATTTAAAGACAGGAAAATGCGCGAAGAATTCAACGACTGAATTGGTACCCAATTTGACAAACCAGAATTGCGAGAGAGAGAGAGAGAGAGAGAGAGAGAGAGAGAGAGAGAGAGAGAGAGAGAGAGAGAGAGAGAGAGAAAGAGATAGAGATAGATAGATAGATAGATAGAGAGAGACAAATATAGATAGAGAGGGAGAGAGAGAGAGAGAGAGGGAGAGACAGACAGGTAGACGGACACAGCAAAAGACAGAAACAAAAGATTAAAATTTTACTACTACTACTGCTACTATTACTAGTACTACTACTATAATGTACACGTTGGAGCTCCAAATCTATTGGGCATAATTGCACCTATGGCACGGCAGATGTGCAATATGCGTTAATTCTGTAAGTATTTCTTACACAATCCAAGTTCTCAAACGAGTCATTACCAAGAAGCGTTCACCGGTAAAAAAAACAAACAAACAAACAAACAAACAAACAAACGAAAACAGTGTTTGTGGAGTCTAAGTGACAACAGGTCTCCTCAGATTTCTAGCATCCTTCATTAGTTTCTATCACCTTTTATCTATTTTGCATTCTCGCATCAGCTGTTCGCTGTTAAAATAGAAGTTTTAACGACTGATGACTGTCTTTGAATTTTTTTCTGAGTTACCACTTACAAAACAACACCCAATTATGATAAGTTACCATTTGTCAAGGCTAAAAGCCACTAGAACATAATAATTATTTGAGTAACAATAAGCCTCCTCAAGGTTCCAGTACTCCCAGTGCCCTTCCAGTCGTGATCTAAATCGTGCTATTTTTCATCTATCTGTTCGTTCTCCTGTAATAGGGCGCGTGTGAAATTATCAGAAGTAGCTGAGGGATAGCTGGCTAGCGAAAATATTAGCAGCAGCAGCAGCAGCAGCAGCAGCCGTTAATGCACGTACGCAAATTAGCAAGTGTGCGTGAGCTTGCGCCTCAAGAAAAGGAGAGAAAAATAAACCACGTAATCGAGAGAGAAGCAAAGTTATATATCGAGTAAAATGGACGTGTAAAATCGAAGGCGAGTAAGACTTTTAAAAAGCACATGTGTGTGCGAAAGAACTTTTGCATGATGGTAAAGCGCGTTGTTTTGGAGGAGCCACAAATAAATGCATTTCATTTGCACTTTGCCGAGTCGGATTTTTATTTCTTTCCTTTGTTTGTTTATTCCTGCGACGGTACTCACATCACATAATGATGTATAATATGATCTTCTTCTTCAACCTCCCTACGGAGGCCGAGTATGACACAAGGCCGACATTAAACGCGTACTGAAAAGAGCTAACCTTTCAACAGCAGGAGTTATAATTCCGAATAAACATTACACTCACCAGAACTTCACCCTCCAGATTTCTATCGGAGATTATCTCAAAGATAATATCTATCAAAACCATCCCTGAATTACTGTTGTGCGCAAGACGGTCATCGCAGCCTAAATCAAGGCAGTAAGGCGCGAACAGTGCGTCAGCGTTATTGACAATTCTGCACGTCCTATACAGATGTGGTGGTTATACATGTTCCCAAATAATTTTAAGCTTGTGACTATTGCTCTCAGTGTATCGCCACGGTAATAAAAATAAATTCGGACGTCAACGTAAAAGCAGATAACAAAGAAAGTAATCGTATGATGTAAGCAATAACATTTAAATTACAACTGGGTAAGCGAGTGATTGCTTACATTTATAAAAGTCGTGATTACAATGAGTAGATTTATATCTATATAATACTGGAACATCGCTAGTTTTGCTTGCTTGGCTTTTTGCACATTAAATGTTAATTAAGAAGGACGAAAAACACGAAAATCAGTGCATAATAACAATAACAGCAGCACACTTGTAATTTAAGAACATTATGTAAATAAATAACACCAAAAAGAAGAAAAATAAAATACTAAAGCAGAAGCAGCAGTAGTAGCGACCGAAAAGAACAGAAAAATAACGGTGTGAATAAATAAATAACGCAAACAAAGAAGTAAGCATAAGTACTAATGGGATAGTATCAACAGTAACATTAAGGAAGAGTGCAACGTAAATAATTAAATGACGTAAATAAATAAGAAAACGAAAATAAACAAGTAGCAGTAGCAGTAGTACCGTACGAGAAGCACATTTAAATTATGACGTAAATAAATAAATAAATAACGTAAATAAAAAGTACCAAAGTAGTCATAGCGACAACAACGTCTGAGAAAATGGGAAGAAAGTGACGTAAAAATGATGTAAATGAAACAGAAGAGAAAATACTTAAGTAATGGCAGCAGTAGTCTGCGAGAAAAACCCGAAGAAAATAAATAAATGACGTAAATGCAATAAAAAATACTCGCACACACAAAGTACTTTTATGTATGTATGTATGTATGTATGTATGTATGTATGTGTCAGGTCATGTCATATGCTACTGGTACCATGTAACTCAGTATTACCTGCCTAATGGTCGGGTCACCGGCGACTAAACTGGTTCCCCCACCAGACTTGTTTGGTGAGGAGGGCGGCTAGTCTCCCTGGAAGATTAAAAACAAGACCTTCCAAAGGGCGAATGAAGTCTTTTTCTGGGTCAACGGCCAACTAGCACCGTGTATATATGTGTGTGTGTACATGTGTATTGGGGTGGAGAGGGCTCCCGTAAGCCGTGGTGAAGGCAACCTTTCTAGGAGAAGCAAATCTCTGATTTAAAAAATCATAAAGCGGGAGACCATTACCCGCATTAAGCTGGTCTGCAGTTTAATTTGTTGCTGGCTATCTTGCTCTTGCTTGTTGCTGGATCTCAACATTTTGAACCGAGAGAGAGAGACTTAGCTGTCGTACAAAGCTAAGACTCTGTAACATCATCTTTGTATTGATACTCCCTCAGGCATTTGGGCCCATGGATTTTAAATGTCTGAGGGAGTGGCACTCGTCCGACAAGACGTTGCAATCATCATCATGTATGTATGTATGCGTGATCATTTTAAAAGCTGTACTACAGGCGAAGCGAAGTCTCTCTATTCTATGTTCTGTGTATTTGGGATTGTTTTACTCTTTTATTCATGTTGAATTTACCTATTCGTAACAACCATCATCGTCGTCGTCATGAACGTTTAGGATTTGTGCCGTTATGAACGCGTGTTCATTTTTAAAAGTTGTACTACCGGCGAAGCGAACGTCTCACTATTCTATGTTCTGTATATTTGGGATTGTTTTACTCTTTTATTCATGTTGAATTTACCTATTCGTAACAACCATCATCATCGTCATCATAAATGCTCCTTCATATATATTCTACATGTACGTTTATGTGTACGCATGTGTGTGCATATGTATGTACATGCGTGTATGTATGAATGTATGTGTGTATGTGCATGTTGTCATGTGTGTTTGTTCTTGCGTATGTATGTTTGCGTGCATCTGTTTGTATGCATGCTTGTATGTGTACGTGTATATCTTTATTTCAATATGTGTGTGGGGTGGAGAGGACTCCCAAAAGCTCTGTTAAGGCAACCCCTCTGGGTGAAGCAAATCTCTGATTAAAAAAAAAACAGAACAAAAAACATAAAGCGGGAGACCAGTACCAGCATTAAGCTAGTCTGCAGTTTGATTTGTTGCTGGCTATCTTGCTCATGCTTGTTGCTGGATCTCAACATTTTGAACACAGAGAGAGAGAGAGAGAGAGAGAGAGAGAGAGAGAGAGAGAGAGAGAGAGAGAGAGAGAGACTTAGCTGTCGTACAAAGCTAAAACTCTGTAACATCATCTTTGTACAGGTACTTATTCAGGCATTTGTCTATAAAAATTGTCCGTGGCGATGGAAAAAGTGTCACGTGTGTAGCCCTGAAATGCTGGAAGCATGTAATAATTGATCTGCCATCATTCTATATATGCATATGTGTGTGTGTATGTATGTATGTATGTTAATATATGTATTAGTGTATGTATGTATGTGTATGTATACCTATTTGTATACGTATGTATATATGTGTGTATATATCTTTATTTATTTATTTTTTGTGTATATATGTTTATGTGTGTTTGTATGTATATACGTATATATATTTGTGTGTATGTATGTATAGGTATATATGCATATATATGTATGCGTATAAGTGCATATATATGCATGTGTTGGTATATGTAGGTAACTTTATGTGCATGCATGTATATGTGCATACATGTGTACGTATATGTATGTGAATATGTATGTATATATGTGTATGTATTTGTATATGATTGTATATATGTGTATGCATATGTCTGTATATGTGTGTGCATGTGTGTATGTATGTGTTACATGTATTGTGTATGTATGTATGGATGTATGGATGTGTGCATCTGTGTATGTTTATGGGTATGTATGTGTATGTATGTGTGTATATGTATATACATGTATGTATGCCAAGGACCGTCTTCAATGTTATGTCTGCTTGGGCGTGTGAATTCGCTGGCAGGACTAAAAAAAAAAAGAAAAAAAAAGGTTATCTTCGGGCTCATGGACTTTTAGTGACCGAGGGAGTGGCACTCGTCTGACAAGACGTTGCAATCATCATCATGTAGAGATAGAGAGATAGAGAGATAGAGAGAGGGAGAGATAAATTTCTTTCCAGTTAACGTAAAAAAAAACAGTAAGAAATAAACGTGCGAGGTTTAACCCCCCCCCAAAAAAAACAAAAACAAAACAAAACAAACAAACAAACAAACAAAAAACAAACAAACAAGTCTTATAGAATTCTTTGCAGTTAATGAAAAAAAAAAGAAGAAATTTACGTGCGGAGTTTGAACCTACAGACCACGCCATAGAATAAAAGAAAAACAAGAAAAGACCCCCCCCCCAAAAAAAAAACGAAAAATAAAAACAAAACAAAAAAACAAAAACAAACGCGCTATCAACTTACCAACAGTAGAATTTTCACGGCTTGCTGTTCTATCATTGTTGGTAAGCAACGACACGGCAAAAATGACTTTACCGATGATAGATAAATTAAAATAACGATTTCGATTATCGATTATCAGTAATTATCGCGGTTATTCCGAGACAAAACTTAAGTAAGATCACTCCCAGATTTATACACTAAAGTTCTGCAAATTTTAAAGAAAATCTGTTCAGCCGTTTCGGAGTCTATAAGGAACGAATTAACATACACAAAGTGGCATTTATATAACTAGATATATATGAAATCCAGACAAATAAAAATATCATATTTAAGCGTATTTTACACCCGGGCAAAGCCGGGCGCCCCCCGCCGCTAGTAAAGAAGAAACAATAAATACTAAAGTAGTGATAGCATTTAAGAAGGACAGAGAGATGCTAAAATATTCTGCACTTATCTAATATATAAATCTCACTGTGTGTGTGTGTGTGGTCTCCGTTTTTCAAATTGTATCTCTCCCTAGACCAGCGGTTATCAACCGGGGTCCACATGGATCCAAGGGGTCCATGGAATATTTATGAGGGTCCACAGACAAAACATAACAAAACTTATTATCATTATTATTATAGTTGTTGTAGAATACTTTATTTGCATTAAATTAGTTTTCATTTAAAAATAAAGCTTAATTATAATAATATTTCTTTGATTATTAAAACCTCAAAATTTATGAGTGAAAAATAGAAGATTGTCTTATGACTAATAGTTATGAAGGGGTCAACCAAGATAAAAAGAAGGGAAAAGGGGTCCATGAGTAAAAAAAGGTTGAGAACCACTTCCCTAGGCGGATGGTCGCTTGTAGGCGTGCAGTAGCTCAAAAGATTGCATTTTGGGTGCAGAATTTGATTAGATTTAAAAATTTTTGGGTGCAGAATTTGATTAGAGATATTTAATCGGTTAAAATAAGGGATTCAAAAAGGGGTTCAAACTTGATAGAAATGACAACTTAACAAGCGTATCGCCATTTTTTTTTACATGGGTGTCACCACTTATCAAGGCCCGAAGGCCACTCAGGGATAAGGGTTATTGCTTGTACAGTAATCAATGAGATAGTATTGTAGTAATCATTAGTATTGGGGGTTTTAATAGAGTGTCTTACTTAAGGGGGCGGTTTGTCAGGAGTTTGTTTATGTTGGACTTGAAGACGTCCTAGTTCTAGTCTGGTGGGAAACAGGCAAGCGGCAGAGAGTTCCACTGGCGTACAATTCTAAGAAAGAAGCTTTGCTCATGAAATTTAGGCACAGATAGAGAGTGGGGAAAATTATTGACAGTAGTTTCAGCCAAACGGGTGTTTCTCGTGAAAGATTGGCGAGGGGGGACGAGGGATTGGAGCTAAGACGAGCACTTGCCATGGAAATAACGATAAAACAAAGATAGGCTCACAACGTCTCTTCTGTGGGAGAGAGGTTGCAGGGAAGAGAAAGGGCATCCCCACTAAACCACGAAGTCGGTTTTATACTCTGTCAAGGCAGGATAGGCTGTTTTTAGCAGCTCCTGCCCAGATGTGGCAGCAGTACTCCATCCTTGGACGTGCTTGGCTTTTATACGGATAGAGAATTGCATCAGTAGTGAGATATTTTCTGGAGCGGTAGAAGGATCCCACCATTTTCCAAGCGTCCCTGGCAACAGACGATGTATGTGTTCCATTTCAGATCAGGAGTAAAGGTCAAACCCAGAAGCTTGTCAAAACATGGAGCCTCCCCCAAGACGAGAGCCATCCATTTCAATTGATGCCAGATGGGGATCAGAGCGTTGATGATATAAAGATAGAAGCTTGGTTTTAGATGCATTAAAAGTAACCAGCCACTTCTTCCCCCATTGTACCACGTGCTCAAGATCAGAGGAGAGGGAATTAGAGAGAACTTTGTCATTTACGGCCTTTGATGTGTTGTCATAGATGGCCGTGTCATCAGCATAGATGTCAACGAATGATTTAAGTATGTGTTTTGGGAGATCATTGATGTAGATCAGGAAGAGAGCTGGGCCTAGGATGGACCCCTGAGGGACTCCAGCATTAATACTGTGGGTCTCTGATTTCTGCCCATACAACCACTACTCTTATGAGCTTATCAGAGAGAAATGATTTAATGATTGAGAAAACATTTCCAGTTATACCGTAGCTGGAAATCTTGTGAAGTAGGACTTTATGCCATACATTATTGAAGGCCTTTGATGTGTCAAGAGCAATTGCCGTAGAAATGAAGTCTTGGTCGAGAGATTCGCTAATCCTATGAGATATAACCGTTAGCACATCTGCTGTAGATCTAGCAGAACAGAAACCATATTGTGTGTCACTAAGAAGGTTATTTCTGCTGAGGTGGTTGACTACTTCTCTATTTAATATGGATTCCAGCAACTTACTCATGACACACAGGAGACTTATTGGTCTGTACTGAGAGGGAGATGACTTATCACCTGAATTCTTAAATACAGGGCATACTGATGAGGTTTTCCAGGGTGTTGGAAAGCACTTCTCCTTAAGGCAACGCTTAAAGAGTTTTGTAAGTATGGGGGCAAGTTCTGATTGTAGCTTTTTTAACACTATAATTGGAATGCCGTCAGGGCCAGTTGCTTTATTGGAATCAAAGTTCTTGATTAGCTTGGCGACCTCACGCACAGATATTTGTATGTTACTTAGTGTGTTGTGTGTTATAGGATGGCCTTCGTCGCATAGGGTAGAATTTGCTGCAAAGTTCTTGGCAAATAGTTTGGCCTTGTCTGATGCTGACTAGATGATCTCTGATCCATTGATAATGGTTGGGATGGAACGTACACTTCTGTTCAGGATCCTATTTGCTATTTGCCAAAACTGGTGGGAACCAAGCCGCTGCTCAGCTATTTGGATTTAACGGATTGAGCATATAGCTCTCTTGCATTTTTTATTACTCTTTTACAGTGGCTGCTGGCGTTCCTGAAAGCAGCTTTAGCCTCAATGCATCTATTATGTTGGTAGATATTGAAAAAGTGATTTCTTTGCGCGATGGCAGCAGCACATTCAGGGGAGAACCATGGCTGGCTGTTAGGTTTTTGTTGGAATTTTTTGGATGGTATGAGTCGGTCTATACCTACAATTAACCATTCGGTCAGGTCTGATACTATAGAGGACACATCCTTTTTAAATATGGAATGGAGAGGCAGATCAGATATGAATGTACGGAAGCTATCCCAGTCAGCCATAGAGTATCGGTATACAGTACGGTGGAGAGGTACTTCTGAAGACTTATTACATTTCATTTTTATCTTAACTGATACATCGGAGTGGTCGGAGGATCCCAGAGGAGATAGAACGGAACATGAACATAGCTCAGGGGAAGTTGAGAGAAAAAGGTCTAGAAGACTTGCGTACTGTCCGGTAGTATCGGGCACACGGGTGGGCTCGCGAACAATGTGAGTGAGGTCATAGGCAATAGCAAAATCATGACAGAATCTCCCTCTCATCATCTGTCTTATTTAACTGAGTCAGCCATTCCACGTTATAGACATTGAAGTCACTGCAAATGTGAATGTTAGCCAAGGGATGAGCAGACAAGATGTGGTCAATTTTCGCATATATACTCTTAAAGATTGTAACTCCACTGTTGTGGGGGCGATAGAGGGCAAATATAAATGCGGTGGTGTAAGCAAGTGCAACCCCGAAGGACATATAAGGTAAATTAGGTTATTCTCTGGAGATATCCCTGCCACATAGGAAGCCATCTTTAATGTAGGCACATATTCTATGCCCATGGCGATCTTGGAGGTCAGATTTAGATGTTAAGTTAGAGTATCCTTTAATTATGAACTTATCTAGGGAGGTGGTCGGCCCTATTCCAGTTTCGCTTAGGATGAATATGCCAGGTTTCGTCTCCTGTAATTGGATTTCAACCTCTGGAAGGTTAGAACGTAGACCCCTGATGTTGGAGAAGGAGACGTGGTAGTAGGGGTCTACGTAGGAGGATGGGGTTCTAGGTTTATTCGTGTTTTCTTTTTTGAGATATTTCATGTTGAAGATTTTGGGGTTTGTGGAACAGGTCAGTATAGTTGGTTAGAGCAGAGCAGAGAGGGAAAGTAAGAGAGAAAAGATAGGAAATGTTTTTTTTTGTAGCACATGATAAGGTAAAGCCGTAACAATTACCTAGTAATTATAATTAGATTTAGATGTTAAGTTAGAGTATCCTTTAATTATGAACTCATCTAGGGAGGTGGTCGGCCCTATACCAGTTTCGCTTAGAAAGAATATGTCCGGTTTCGTCTCCTGTAATTGGATTTCAACCTCTGGAAGATGTTAGAGAAAGAGACATGGTAGTAGGGTTCTACGTTGGAGGATGGGATTCTAGGTTTATTCGTGTGTGTGTGTGTGTGTGTTTTTTTTTAGAAATATTGCGTTTCAAACTAAAATACTTTAAAATAAGTTAAAACACACAAAAATAGAAACTTATCCTAACTTTTGGTAATATTTATATACATTTGGTTCTTGCCCACTCTTTTTTTTGTCTAAAACACGCCCGGGAATAGAATAAGTGGGGATCGAACTGGATAGATAGAATAGACTATTATATAGTTACTTGGATGTAACTAATATACCGTTTCACTACATCTAAAAATGAAAATCGAAAAGAGCAAAAGATGAGGAAACAAATATGCAGCCGAAAATAAAATTAATGGAAAGAACAAAAATATAAAGAAAGTCGAATGAAACTGAATGTTAAGATAAGAAAAATAAACAATTACAGAAGGAAGAACAGGATGAAGAAATGAAAAAAAAAAGAAGAAAAAGAGAAGGAAATAAAAGAAAAAAGTTGTTGCTAATTAAGATGATTGTTTCCCGGTTTCTATTGAGTCGCACAAAAGGCCGGTTGAATCAGGTCAGTTTTAGTGAAAACGAACTTTTCTTGCTTTGAAAACTGATGGGTAATTAAGAAATTATCTTGAACATCGTCCTTAAAAGTAAAAAGAGAAAACAAAGGGATTAAGTAAAACGCGGAGAAAGATAGGGAAATAACGAAGATTTTAGGTTAGAAAACACATTAATGATATAATCCTTGGTTTCGTCTGAAAAGAATGCAAATTAGCTTTATAATTATTTTTGAAGTTGAAGAAACAAAAATAAGAAAATTAAACGCGCACGCACACACATGCATATATAATCTGTATATTTTGGCAGCAAGTCATTATTCAAGCACGTCTGATTGAACACGACAGTTATTCTTTTTTTGGGATTTTAATTCGCCGAGCGGTCTTTTTTATTTCGGCTCGTATGTTCTATATTATGGCGCCGACAAGTTGTTGTTCAGCCATATTCTTATCAAGCGCTTTCTATCGGTACATCCGATCGTCGTCAGGAGCGATTGTTGTTGTACATTTCCTTTTTCTTTATTGAGGCTTGGTGTGTTGATAGCAATTTATTTTTATTTTTATTTTTTTATTGATTATATAAAGGTGGGTGCAGGATGGTTAGGGGCGAATTATTATTATTTTTTTAATTTCGTTTTTCTTATTTTATATTTTATTTATTTAATTCCTTGTTAGTTATTGAATACAGTTAACATATTTGCCCCGGTATTAAATGAGTGGTCAATGAGACGTGCTTGAATGTATATAATCTATATATCTATAAAAGTGAGAATGTGTGTGTGTGAGGACACTTCTCAACCTATATACTCAATGAATTTTTGATCTGCAGACTTAAAATTTAATATATTGAATATTCAGACACGTGGAAAACTTTTTAATCGGGTTTCATCTGGAAAAAGGGCTGCTAAAGGGATAAAAATTGAAAAATTGGTACGTGGGGGGGTCATCGGATTTTTATCTGTTTGCTAACTGTTTTACAAATGCGAAGCGTCAATCGTTTACATGGCAGATTACTTATGTTAAGAATAAGTAGGGTTGAAAACACTTTTGAAAGATCTTGTCAAGCTGGTCTAATGGTTATCGTACTTGACTCACTAACTAAGTTTTGGGTTCGATCTCAGCTCGAGTATGTTTTTTTTTTACTTACAGGAACTATTTAAAAAAATATAATATTCGCATGCACATCTCTCAGTTTCTTTCCGTTTTTCTTACTTCATTTTTTAAAAGGAATTTAACGTTACGTTCAATACAGGGCAGTATGCTAGTGATAAATATTAATAATTATGTTTAAACCTAAAGACACTAGTGTTTCATGCCTTCGTAATCAGCAACGCAGGAGGTGGCAATTACTAATGTTTGGGAGAATCGAACCCAACTACAAAGTCACCTTTGACTCCATTTGCTGGGACGTTACCTCCGGGCCAGCATTAATTGCTACGAGAATTAAGGGAAATTTAACACCTATGAATGACAAATACAGGCATAACGGTAAACTAATTAAGAGTGTTCAAATGAGCAGAAGTCGTGAAGATTCCATAACGCTAGTTGATTGCTTTTTTATTTCCCAGAAAGAGCTCAATATTATAATAATAATAATAATAATAATAATAATAATAATAATAATAATAATAATAATAATAATAATAATAATATGTCAAGTACAAACACCAAAATACGAAAAATGTCAAGTACAAATAATTCAAACCATGGGACCCAGAAGGAAGATCTGAGTGTCATGATCGGCAGGTGCTCCTTCGGTAGCCAGCATGGGGGACCCGGTCGTCATCTTGTGAATATTGGCCAACTTCTTAATTTCAGAAACTCAAATAACATGGACGCTGAACAGGTAAGTATAACCTCTAATTTCAGGGAACAAAATGATACCGAATAAACACAACACAGAAAAAACCGAAGAAAGAAATGGACAACAAAAGAGAATAGAAGTCATCCTGAATATAGATATGGAGGTTATCGGAAACGAATGAAAGAACTATGGGACCTCTCCAGTGACCACCAAGCGACAGAACAAAGAATTGCGGACCAAGCAAGACTGATACTCAAGAAAGGCTGGCTCTCTAAACCTAGAACTAGCAGAAATTCAGCGAAAAATAAATGAGGAAACTGAACAAGAAACACCCTCCCCCAATGGAACTGCTCGTAGAAAAACCCCACAAATTGAAACCTCACAAGTAAAAACACCAAAGGTCCAGGACCTATGAAGACCAAAGACTAAAAACGTTGAAACTGAGAACTATGAAACAGAACTAACAGAGAATGAAGCAAATGAAATAAATAAAATAACACAATTTATGAACGAGGAAAAAACAAAACTTCCATCGTTAAAGAATCAAGAGCAGAAGAAATTAAAAACAGAAACTGAGAAGGTTAACAAGCTCCTCCCACACATCCCAAAAAACACAATCACAGACTTAAACAAACTCATTTACGCAGGCACCAAATGGTAAGTATGAATCTCAAATCAGAAAAACAACCGGGAACAAGCGGACCGACAAAACCTGGATGGGAAATAAGACTAGAAACCCAAACACAGAAACCAAAATGATCAACAGGAAGAAAGCAATGTGGAAAAAAAAAGGAATATTGGAAATGTAACTCTCAGGGAGAGGCTAAACAAGAAACATGAAGAACTGGATCAAAAAATAAAAGCAAAAGAAGCGAGATTGAGACGATATAGATATAAATCTGAACAATGCAAACAAAACAGAACATTTGAAATCAACGAACGCCAATTCTACCAAAATGTGAACGGAGGAAAAACAAAAACAGAACAACCAAATCCGACAGAAACAAAATTTTACTGGAGTAACATATGGGAAGAGCGACGAGATCACAATAGAAATGCCGAATGGCTGAAAGACATGAAAGAAGAATTAAAACAAATAGAAGAAGGAACAGCGAATGAAATTAGGAAGGAAACCCTAAAGAAAACCATAGGAAAATGGCAAACTGGAGAGCACCAGGGCACGACGGGATACATGCATACTGGTTCAAAAATTCACAACCTTACACGAAAGGCTAGCCCAAAACCTGAGAAGAAGTATACAGGAAGCAAACGTGCCAGACTGGATGACAAAAGGTAGAACCACACTGCTACAGAAGGACACGGAGAAAGGAACCGTCCCCAGCACTTATAGGTCAATCACGTGCCTACCCACCATGTGGAAGATACTGACAGCACAACTGATGGAACAAATCTACCACTCACTGAATAACCGTGGACTCATCCCGAGGAACAGAAAGGATGCCAAAAAGGGAAAAGAGGAACACATGATCTGCTATATGTTGATCAAAAGATCCTAAAGGAGGTAAAAAGGAAGAGGAAAAATTTAGCCATGGCATGGATCGACTACAAAAAAGCGTACGACAGGATCCCCCAAGCATGAATAATAGAATGCCTAAAGATGTATAAAATACCAAGCGGGATCACCAATGTAATAGGAAATGCAATGAAAACATGGAGACTGGAACTGACAGCAGATGGACAACACATAACAGAAATTAATATACAAAGAGGCATCTTCCAACGAGACTCCTTATCACCATTACTGTTCCTCATAGCCATGATGACCTTGAATAGTATTCTGAGAAAGTGCCAAACCGGATACAAGTTCCCCAATACAGAGGAAAAAATGAACCACCTGATGTACATGGACGATCTGAAACTTTTTGCAAGGACCGAAAAGGAGCTAGAGACACTAATTAACACTACCAGGATCTTCAGCCAAGATATCCAAATGGAATTTGGAATGGAAAAGTGTGCACTACTAGTTATAAAAAAAGGGAAAACTGGAAACGACAGAAGGCATGGAACTACCCAACCAAACAGAAATGAGGGCACTAGGGGAACAAGACGACTATAAATACTTGGGAATTCTGGAAGCGGACACCATCAGAGCAACAGAAATGAAAAAGAAAATTGGAAAGGAATACTCCAGGAGAACAAGAAAACTCCTAGAAACGAAATTATATAGCAGAAACCTAATAAAAGGTATAAATACATGGGCAATGTCACTAGTGAGATACTCTGGACCGTTTATAGGATGGACAAAAGAAGAACTGAGACAGCTCGACCAGAAAACCAGGAAACTCATGACCATGCATAATGCACTACACCAAAAGGACGATATTGACAGATCCTACATGAAAAGGAAAGACGATGGGAGAGGACTGATCTGTATAGAAAACTGTGTGAAGGACACGAAAAAAGAACTAGAAAAATACATAATGCAAAACACTGAAAGGATAATTATGGCAACGAGAGATACGGAGAAAACCAACAAAACAGAAAACAGAGAGACAAACGACAAAACGAGAAAAGAGAAATAGGAAGAGAAACAACTCCACAGAAGATTCATAAGAATGACAAAAGATGAGAATAACGAAAACACCTGGACATGGATGCGAAAAGGACATATAAACCGAGAAACTGAATCTCTAATAACTGCAGCACAAGATAACTCGATAAGAATCAACCATATCAAAGCAAGGATCGATAAAACACAAGAAAACAGCAAATGCAGACTCTGTGGACAAAGAGACGAAACGATAAACCATACAGTAAGTGAATGCAGCAAACTGTTCCAAAAGGAATACAAAAACAGGCATGACCAAGTGGGGAGGGCGGTGCACTGGGAATTGTGCAAACGGCTGCATTTTGAGCATACAGATAAATGGTACAAGCATAAACCCGCAACAGCACTCGAAAACGAGAACCAGAAAATCCTATGGGACATGGACATACAGACGGACAAACCCATCGAAGCAAGAAGACCAGATGTCGTAATAATTAACAAGAAAGAGAAATCCTGTCAAATCGTAGACTTTGCTGTCCCAGCTGACCACAGGGTGAATATGAAAGAAAAGGAGAAACGAAGCAAATACACAGAACTAGCCAGAGAGTTAAAAGGGATTTGGATGATGAAGAAAATCAAAATAGTACCGATAATAGTACGAGCACTAGGAACAATCCCGAAAAACCTGGAAAAAAGAATGGCAGAAATTGGAATCAGATGAATAGCTGCAAAAATACAACGCCTAACGACAAGGAAAACGGATGAAATATTAAGGAAAACCCTTGAATGCGGAGAATAACACAAGACAATATAACGAAGAAGCGTTACGGGGAATGAAGAACACCGAAGCTGTAGATCTACATGTTCTACACCCCCCATCATGCATCTCTCCGTTGTTTCACACCCCCCTAAAAAGTGATACCAAAGAGCCGAGAAGGGTCAAGGAGAATGGAAAGACCGAGGAGGGAGCACTGGCCAGACCTCTGCTGGACAAGTGCGAAGAGAACTGGGATCTTGGGGAGGCTCAGTGCCACTCAAATTCCAGTATAAACCAATGGCCACTGCCAGCGAGAAATCAATGGTAAGAGGCTGTTGCGATGATGCAAATTTATTTGCAAATGCTATCGAAGGAGGAGGAGAGAGCTGGACGTCTGGAGAGACTTGTTGTCACTCAGCTTCCAGAGAACACCACAGATCAGATTGTTTGCTGACTTGTGTTAAAGCTCCACGTGAGCCGATAATAATAATTTTTATACCTACACACATTCGTGTGTCATGCTTTCGCAATCATCAGTGCAGGAAACGACAATTACTATTGGCCGGAAGATTCTAAACTAGCTACCAAATGACTTTTTACTCCATTTGTTAAGAAATTATTTCCGATCCAGCATCAGTTGTCACGAGAAATAAGTGAAATTTAACAACTATAAATGTCAAATATGGGCATAATAGTAAAACAATCAAGAATGTTCAAACGAGCGGAAATCATGAACATTTCATGACGTTAATTAATTGTCTTTTTGTTTCTCAGACAGGGCTCAACTTTAATAATATTAAATAGGCTTATAATCTATATATCTATAAAACTGAAAGTATCTGTCCTACACAATATCTCTGTCAATTTTCAGTCAACAGACTTGAGATTTGATATACAGGGTACTGAGATTTAGGAAAATTTTTTAAAATCGGTATTCGATCAGAAATTTGGCTGTTAAGGGGTCAAAGGTCAACGATTTGACCTTTGAGAACTTTACCAAACTCCTCCGCCAATTTGGGGTCTAAACACTTGAAATTTTAGATATAGGTTCCTTGGACATGGATCTAATTTAATAACTCGATTTGAGCCCAAACAATAAATGTTAAGGGGTCATAATAGGGGTCAAAGTTTTAAAAAAAATTGACTGCTGCGGTCTCTACCAAATTACTCAGACAATTTCTGGTCTAAACATTTGAAATTTTACATAAAGGGTATTCAGAGATAGGGCAAGCTTTTTAATCGGTTTGGGTCGAAAATTTGAGCTACCAATATGTAAATGTATGTATCGAAAAAAATTGGCTAAAAACATTAATTTCTTCACCCTCAACTGGGCACTTTTCTACAGGGAGGGGTTGATTTTTTGCCGATATTGTCGAAAGTCACCCCCTCTTTTCCATTGTCTAGCCTTAATTTGACGGTGGTCGTAACAGCAAAGACGTCACGTTTTTTTCCCATTCTTTTCCTCCTTCGCGGTACGAGTTCGAGCCTGCCTTCCTACTACCACTTTTTTTTTGTTTTTTTTTTGCTCAACATACACCTCCAAATACCCGGTCAACGCCGGGCGTAAATGCTAGTTATAAATACTAATACTTATTTTTGTACCTCGATACACTAGTATTTCATGCTTTCGCAATCATCAGTGTAAGAAAGGACAATTACAACTGGTTGAGAGATTCAAACTCAACTATAAAGTTACCTTTGATTCCATTTGCGAGGACATTACCTCCGGGTCAGCATCAATTGCCACGCGAATTAAGTGAAATTTAACACCTATAAATGCCAAATACGGGCATAAATTTTTATAGATAATTAATAATAGTGATAAAGATACAAATAATATTTTAGCAAATAAATCTATCAAGATAGCAGAAGCTCTACACGGTTTAAATAAAGCAATTAATATTAGAAGTGAGAGATGAGAGTTCTAAGTTATATCTTAAAATTTTATAGATATATAAAATCATATTTAGGTTATATATTTTATTATTACTATATTTATTTTTAATACATACAGACACTAGTGGTTCATACTTTCAGGAATTATCAGTGTATGGAGTCACGATTACCGTCAGTCGAGGGATTCCAACCCGGTCACGAAGTTATCTCTGACTCCATTAGCATCGAATATACCCATCGGTCGACGTGAACTGCGGCGAGAACTTAGCTGAAAATAACATTTATGAAGCTTAAATGTCATTCAAGTAGTTCTAGAATAATAAAGTGATTTTAACATAATATATATTTTATAAATCTATCAAATGTAACACATTTATTGTTGTAAACCATATAAGAGTGCTGGAAGTAATTGATTACGTCTGGATTTTTTGCTAATTCTCAACGATGCATTTAAATTTTTAAAACTTGACAGCAATTGATACTTGCAAGGATAGTATTAAAATTCAGAAAGTTTACTTTCTTTATTATCAAAAATTTTTTTCTCAAAAATAATACAGATTAACTTTTGTACATTTTCAAGTTGAAGAAACAAAAATACAAAAATAAAAATAGACGTGTTTCATTCTTGATTCATGAGTTCTAAAAGCCACTTAAATATAATTTATAAAAGTTATTAAGAATAAGTATGTGTACATTTATGAAGGATGATAACAATGCGGAAAATCAAAAAGAAAACCAAACGGAAGCAATGTTTCAATTATGTATTCACAATTATTTATATATTTTTCTATAGCTCTTTCATATATTATAACAGTAAAGTCTTACTGTTAGTATTATTAAAATACAGGATTTTGATATTTCGGAAGAAACATTCACCTACTCTAAAAGAGAAAACAAACGTTCAGTCTATCTAAAGAAAGAAAACGTCCAAGATGACTGCCTGTTTGAAGGGAGAACCACATAAAAAGATAACAGGATAACACAGAAAGCATTAAAAAAATTAACACTTACATTTAGTCGGTTATAGTCAAGATCATTTACTCCTTTTTACTTCTGGTATCTGATATATATTTGTCTGGACATGGTCAAACAAACAAAAACCCGAGAAGAAAATAATCATTAATCAGAATGGATCATATTTTTCTTGTCACTGTCGACCAGTACGCGACGCAGAAACAAGAAATGAAAAAGAGCAGACAATATTGGCTATAACCAGTAAGTTTTGTATTTACTTTTATAACATGTAAAAGATCTATTGAAAAATAGAGAACTGCGGAAATTAATATATTGTTTTTGATTTTTTTTGTTTAAATTCTCTAACACTATTCCGGTTTTCTGCATTGATATCATTCTTCATAAATATCCACATGTTTATTTACCAGAAATCCTTCTCAAACTACCATCGTCTTTTATTAAAAATTGCATTTATGCTCAATATTCTGATATATAATTTGTAAAAATAATCAATAAGTATCTATTTAAAGTTTTTGTAAAACACTTAAGATTAGTCTTAAGAATGAATGATGGAAATCTCATATATTTGCAAGTATGAAAGCCCCTGCAGAGTGTTAGGAAGTGATTCATAAAAAGGAAAATTTGTCAGGACTATAAAAAAGCCATGACAATGGTTAAAAATGAGTCACAAGGCTTAAAAAGCGATAGGATAAATATCGGAAGTAAAATGAATAGTCAGCTGGGTGTGGCTAAGTAAAACAAAAGGTCCGGACATAAGATTTCTGATCTTGAAGCTAATATATTTAGATGTTTTGAGTTAGTTTACGGCAGATTTCAGTTTGCCACAGTTGACAGTTTGCGGCTCAGAGCAGATCCGATAGAATTTTAACAAATAAGGACATGAATTGATTAACCAAGCGAAAAAAAAATGCATTGACAGACAGCTATCAGCAGACAATGTTCAGGGGCCCCTATTTAAGGCACCTCGTAAGTAAGTCTCTTCAAACTTTGTAAGACTCTCAATTATAATTTGTAAATCCGATATGATATCAAATTTTGTAAGGTGTTCAAGTTTAGTAAGTTACTTAAATATAATTTGTAAAAGTTATTAAAACTGATATATATATTTTAAAGTCTTGAAAAATGTAATTCGTAAACTCGATTAATATCATATATGGTTTCAGGCTTTATAAAACTGCCACATGTAAGTAATGAAATAATTTGCTTTCATTAATCATGTAGTTGTGATATGATTAATGGAAGCAAACGCATATTTTTTAGATTTTTGATAGATTTTTGCATTTCCGCTGCTAATATTAATGAAGAGAAACCCCCTGCTCCTTTCGAGTTTTTTTTTTCAAGTTAAACAATATACTTTCACTAGTTAATGTATGTACGATGAATCGAGGTTCGTTGATTTTGCCCAACGATATAGCTACGCTTTCACTCATCACAGTAATTTTATCTGAAATTAGATGCGATTTAAAACGGTAAAAGTATTAAAAACTTATACATATCTATATAAAAGTGAACGTGTCTGTCTATCTGTCTGTGTACATTTTCCTTCGCAATAACTTTGTTAATTTTCAGTCTACAGACTAGAAATTTGATATACAGGGTACTGAAATTTGGCAATATCTATGCGATCGGTTTTCGGCCAGAAATTTGTCTGTTAAGGGGTCAAAGTTCAACGATTTGACCTTTGAGAACCCTACCAAACTTCTCCGACAATTATGGGTCTAAACACTTGAAATTTTAGATATAGGTTCCTTGGATATGGATCTAATTTAATAACTCGATTTGAGCCCAAAACAATAAATGTTAAGGGGTCATAATATGGGTCAAAGTTTAAAAAAATTGACCTTTTTTTTTTGCTCAGCATACACCTCCAAACACCTGGGCAACGCCGGGCTGAAATACTAGTATGTTATAAAATGAAATAGATACATAAAACTATATTTAGATCATATATGCGATAGATATATAAAATTACAGGTATATAAAGCTAATACGTATATTTGTAAACCAGGTAAATGTGCTGGAGTTGTGGTAATGGGTCGTGCAGATTACGTCTGAAAATTGTTATTCATTCTCAGCGATACATCTACATTCTTTAATCTTGGTCCCATAGCAGTTGATACTTGCAAGATCGAGATAAAAATTCAGAAACGTTTTCTTTTCTTTATTCAAAAATAAGTGTTTCTTCCCCCAAAAGATTTATGACATGATAGATCCCCTGGGTCGCTGCGATCTAGATTACACCAGCTTCCAAAAAGACACAAGAAGGGCGTTCTACTTATACCCATATTGTTTATAATAGGGTATACCCAACCTTTCCTTTTAGCTGGATGAGTTCTAGAAATCTTGCAACCTGCAGAAGATTTATATACTACGCACTGATTTGTGTCGGTTTGTTTGATTGGATACATGGGTTAGATTCAGATTCCGAGCCTTCTTACATGTGATCATTTAATGTATCCAGTTATTTTTTAGAGGAAACCATACAATTTGTTCCGACGCATTTTATGAAGTGTGGTAGTAATGCCACAAATAGCCTTACCGTAAATAGACAAAACGTGTGTTCTTTCTGCCACCCGTATATGGAAAGAAGAAGAAGGAAAAAGAGAAAACGCAAGAAGTGTGCCTGGTTTTATGTAAGAAGACATAAAACGTGATAAGCCCACGTGACCAGGCGAGATTTGAGACGGATAAATAAAAGACTACGATTTGGAGGGGAAAAAGGCAGTTCTTCGTTACGTGTGGCGTCAATGGAAGTATTACGCCAATCGCGACCTTGCAGAACATGAAGGTACTCTAGTTCCATATATTTGTGGAATTGGTGGCTATTTGCACCAGATTAGTAGAATAAATAGATTTCCGGGTTGTTGGCTTTCATGGCTCATGTGAGCTGCGAGGTTGTTTGACTATATATATATATATATATATATATATATATATATATATAGAGAGAGAGAGAGAGAGAGAGAGAGTATTCGATAAAATTCATTTATAAAATTATATTCTTCTGGACCTTGAAGGTTCAAACCTCAGTGTGGGCAACACTTAAAATACAATTGTGAATTACCTAAGACTTCTACCCAGTCATGGCTGATGGAACGAAGCTCCCGTGAATTAAATAAAAAGTTCCGTTTGAAATTCCGTGCGGATTCCCGAGTTCGACAGAAGGATTTCAGAGTTTGATAAAAAGATTCCCGAGTTTGAGTGTTAAAGGAAGAAGCAGAAAGTGAACAAAGCAACAAACAATAAGAAAGCTTATGTCGAGGATAGAGATTTGAAATGCAATTTAACGAAGTTAATTCAGATATTGCAACCTATTAATAGTCATTTTTTTCTATGTAAAAAATAATTAATCATAATTGTACAGTTTTCTGCTGCTTGCTGTTGTTGTTGGTGTTATTGTTGTTGTTGTTGTTGTTGCTATCCAACAAATCAGACCTGCACAGTCAACGAAGATCATTCTTCAGGAGTGTCTGACCTGCGCGAGGTCCCCCCTCATTATATGTACAAAATTACAACCGTGGCTACCGAGAAAGAAGGCCGATGCATATGATAGCGTAACGTCACTTCCTAATTAAGTTGTAGGCATAGACAGCTAACGGTATTCAACCACGTGATCATGCTAAAAGGCATAAAAAATATGGCTACCAATATGTGTTACCGATTGTCCATGTATGTTCTAAAGAAAAAGAAAAATTCTCCATTCGGAAAATAATTATTATAATTGCACATTTGGGATAATTTTAATCAAAATATCGTAAGTGAATTCGTGTTTGAACTTTTATTTTTATTGGAGAAAGTCGAATATTTCATTTTATTTATTTATTTATTTATTTATTTATTTTTACTGCATAGATTCGAAAAAGTTTTCAAAAAACAAATATATAACAAATAAATGTTATCAAAAGCAAGATAAGTTACTTTTCTACCAAACTGGATATATTTTTCGTGTTTTTATTCAATGTAACATGTTTATTTAGCTCGAAAAACATACATTGTTTACCGATGTACTGGAAAATTCAAAATGGCGCCTGACTCTCTCTTTAACATGGTAAGTTCGGGAAAAGGTGTTATAAATAATAAACTAGACAAAATACTATTAAAAAACCACCAAATATATGTCAACCTATGTCACGGTAATATATATTGAGCCAGTTTCTAACAGCATTTTGTCTAATTTTATATTTATAGCACCTTTTTCAAAACTTACCGTGTTAAAGTGAGAGTCGGGCGCCATTTAGAATTTTCCAATACATCGGTAAACACAGTATGTTTTTCGAGCTGAATAAACATGTTACATTAAATAAAAACACTGAAAACATATCCAGTTATGTAGAAAAGTAACTTATCTTGCCTTTGATAACATTTATTTGTTTTTTTGACAACTTTTTCGAATCTATGTGTAAAGTAATACAAACCCCAATTTTTATATAATATTTTTCAGTCTGTTCTTTTAATAATAAATAAAACTTTTCACTGAGTATTTTCAAATATTTTAAAATAAGCATTTTTCACGGCGGTGTTTTTTTTTTTTTTTTTTTTTTTTTTTCGATTGGTGAATTATCAATATTTTAGCACGGGGCGTAATTCATTTCTTTGAAATATATTTAAAACTTCAATTTTTTGTTTTTTATAACATTTTAACTGTAAATAATTTACATAACAAGTTTGTTTTACTGTACACAGATTCGAAAAAGTTGTCAAAAACAAATATATAACAAATAAATGTTATCAAAGGCAAGATATGTTACAAACATGCCGACATTTTTCTTTTTAAAATATATTGATAAACATTGTATGATTTTCGAAGCGATTACACGTTTTAAAGTGAGTAAAACCACTAAAACCTTCCCAGATAGGTAGAAGAGTAACTTATCTTGCATTTGGTAATGTTTATTTGTGATATATTTGTTTTTGACAACTTTTTCGAATCTATGTGTACAGTAATACAAACCTAAAATTTAATTTAACTTGAAAATAATATTTAAAATACAGGTGCATACACTGCACAAGCACCCTTATTATTATTATCATGATAATAATAGTAATAATAATAATAATAATAATAATAATAATGATAATAAAAAACTGGTGTGGATGACATCGGCTGGCGCCACACCACACCAACTAGTTGTGAAGGATCAGGGAGGATGGAAAGACCGAGGTGAGAGAGTACTGACCAAATCTCCACTGGAAGTGTGCAGTTCAAATCTGGTACCTTGGGGAAGCATTTTGTCATCTAAACCCCAGGAAACACCAATGGCCGATGCCAACGAGAAATCAGTGACAACAGCTGTTGCGATAACATGCAATCATCTGCACAAGTGGTCAAGAGGTGGAGAACACTGGAAATCTGGGGAGACTTGTCACTTGGTCTCCAGGGAACACCACAGGTTACTGCCAGTGAGCGATCACTGATGATGGCTTGTGAGATAACTAATACGCTACACATTTTGATGAAAAACATGGGGGAATAATGGACACAGAAGAACAGAAAACCAAAACTTTATATATAATTCCTGTATTTAAAGTAATAGTTATATAAATATTTCAAGATATAATCTTGTGGAAAAAATCCAGCTTCCCAATAAGTGGCACTCTGGATAGGAACAAAAATAATCTCAGTCATGAAAGATTTCTCCTCCACCGACCGAAGACAGAAAAGGTAAAGTGTAGCATCAAAACAGATACTACACTGATCTTGTTCCGAAGGCCAAAAAATATTTGTTTAATGTTTCTTTAATTGTTTGTTCCCTAAATTCATAATTCAGTTTTATCAGTATTAAATTGTATATTGTTTTAAAATTACTTAATTTTACATAGCTAATGTTTATATTTTATATTGAATAAAGTTCAGTTTAAGTAGTAATCGAACTGTGTTCCTTTTTCTTTTTAAAAATGTTTTATTGCTCTTTTTCAAACGGCCCTCATATAGTACTGACAGTCTGACAAATCTTACCTACATTGCCTACAGACATTTTTCAGTTAACAGGCCTTCTTCTTACTCTCGGTGGCCGTGGTTCAACTCCCGTCACCCAGAACATTACAATCCAGTGATTGCATACGGAGTCAAGAAAGGTTTACTCCATAACACAAAAAGGAATATGCTGCACATGTTTAGAATCAACGTTGTTATTTTCACTCAAATGGATTTGCAGTTCCTTGTTTTTCACACGCAAAGACAGAGACAACAAGAGGACGACGGATCTTGATGTTGATTCTTCCTGAATTTTGATGAGAGATCGATCTGTTAATCAGGTAAATTTGACTTTATTACGTTGACACCATTGCTACCGCTGTTGGTTCGAACTAGATGACAGAGTTTTGATAGTGTTGCTAATGTTTCAATGTAATACTAATTTATTTGTTTTGTTTTTAAGTGGAGATTTTTATTATTATAAATGATTATTACTGCTCTGATGTATTTTAAAGTAAGACCGTGCAAGTAGATTAACTTTGATAAAAATTTTCTAATCAGCCATGAAAAATACAAAAGTGACAACAAAGGCCACTTGTAGCAGTTTATAAAACTACATTATAAATAGAATTTTGTCAAGCAAATTATTGTACCTCCTGTTGTGATATCCTAGTAATTTAAATAAATAAATAAATTAACCTAGTTGTGAGACTGCATACCTCTGACTGAAACCGTAAGCAGAAATTTCATCAAAATGTCAAACTTGATCAAACTTTGAAGGTCAACGTCAAAGAGCAAGGTAATGATTTGCTACTATATGGACCAAATAGTGAGTTGCTACAGTTAACAGAATGGAAATTATGGTAAAAAGCGTGACTTTGAATTTTGACCTAGATATTTCTTAATTAAATCAGTTAGAATTTAAACGATGACCGATATTTTAATCAAGTTTGGTGACAATTGGTCAAGCGATGTGAATACTCAGATGTGTACAAACAAACATAGAATGAATGTAACATGACTTTGAGAAGCAAACATTTACTCACCTCTGAAAGCAACGATCTGCACGCTTTTGCCTGGTCGTAGTCTTGGAGGATTTTATTTTCCAGTTCCAAACACGATTTATCTTCCTCTTCACTTTCTTCAGTCACTCGGCTGCAATCCGACTCCGTTGATGGCGAATGCAGATAATCATTTGCTTCCGAATAAGTTCCGAGTTCGATCTTATCTATCGACGATTCTTCTTCCCCTTTCTCTTCATTTTCTCCCCCTTCTTCTTCTTCTTCTTCTTCTTCTAATCTGATATCAGACATGTATGCTGTTGATGGGTCTGGATGATCGCCCGTTTTGGATCGAGGATTGCTTTCTAGGTCGGCTGTTAAAGCCACAGCGATATACTTGTACGTCACCTCATCTGTCCATTGACTCAGACACGTAACGTAATCGTCTTCCTGTTTCTCTTCTTGTTTTATTTCGGAGGAATATTTTATTTTCGATGTTTCTCCGACACCGAAGCTAGTTTGGCTTGAATATGAAGGAATCAACGAGACGCCTTTTCCTATCACCGAGCCCATGCTCAAAATCTTAAAGTACAAATTTTAAGTTACCGGTGTAAATATTAGTACTAAACTTAACACAAGAAAATAGGAACAATTACATGCTATTTATTATAGAGCGTACGAAAAACATACTTGATATAAGCAGATTTTTTAAAGCAATACTTAAAATTAGTAAAGAAAGTAGTGAACCTTTAGAAACTTAAATAAATTTGACATTAGTACAGATATCTCTTCAACAATTAAATACGTTGTATAAATTTTATATCTGTAAACAAAAATTCGAACTGGTAAAATGAAAAATGTACCAGTAAACTAGCAAACTGTATTGCTAAACAACGGAATTATACCGGTAAACTAAATTTCTACCGTTAAACACAAACAAAAAATGTACTAGTAAGTAAAAACAAATTGTACCAGTAAACTAAAAAAAAAAAAATGAACTGTTCAAATGAAAATTGCAACGGTAAACAAACAAAAAATTATCTCAGTACACTAAAAAACTGAGAAAAAAAAAAGATTTCTCCCGATTAACTAAAAAATTAATATGAATAAATTAAAATAATTGAACTGGCAAACTTAACAGTTGTACTAGTAAAGTAAAAATAAAACAAAAAACAAATAAACAAAAACAAGAAACATCTCGATAAATTAAAAAATTATATGGGTAAACTAAAAATTTGTACCAGTAAACAAAAATTTCCACCGGTAAACTAAAATTTTATACTGGTAAAGTAAAAAATTGCACCGGTAAACTAAAAACCGTACTTATAACGGAAAATTTCGCCCAAATTAAATTTGGTCTGGTCGATTTGAATTTCAATAGATTATTAAAAATTCTGTCTTTCAAGTTTTATTAATAGACACTGGCGTTATATATACACAAACAACGATAAGCCTGGCCAGTGCTGGATACCTGTATATACGGCGCCGGCACGTAGAAATTCCTAGGTTGGTATTTGGGGCGCGTTTATTCCACTGGAAGAGATGCTCTCTCGGTCTTCGTTAAGACATGCATTTAGGAGAAAGAAAAGTCAGATGTCAAATCTGAGGTCTATTGTCTACTCTGTCCTCTGACAGCCATTGCACCGACTGAGATTAGCGGTTGTACTAAAAAGTGTGGTTGGTTTCGCGCAAAGCCTTCACCAAAACAAATCACGTGTTGATTTCCGAACTTAATTATTGTGGCGGATCTCATTAATGACTTTGTTTCTCATTTAGATAAAAGGTGCTGTCTTCGCCTTTTAAAAGTTTCTAACTTTAATTTTCGGTCTTTTAAACGCAACCTGCAATGAGATATTGGCATCATCAAATATGATAATAATAATATAAGTTATGTAAGATGACCGCCCTAAAATGTCACCCATGTATCGTTATTAAAATTCACAATCGTTTTTGCGACTTAACCATATTTGGTGCGAATAAACTACAGCTTTTGTCTAACTTGTCCACGACGTTTTGATCCTAAGTGTTCAACATTCTTTGTTGTTATCAACGTTCAATGGTAAGTATATCTAGATACGACGCAAAACTTGTCAATAACTTTGACATACACATCTCTTAACGCTGCCCTGATTTTGACTGTGATGGCTCTCTTCGGTTCCAAAAATAGTATGTGAAGATTGGTTTGATAAACATTATATTTGAAATAATCCGACAGATAAAAATCTGAGGGGCGAGAATTAATGTAACGTTGTTCTTACATTTCCATTCGGATCCACACATTGCATGCAGAAACAGTCGCAAAGAAAAACAAAAGAAAGATAGAAATTCAACTCAGTTTTGTTTAGTTGAAATAAAAGTCATTTATTCATGGTACTTTCCGAACTACGCCTGCATCTTGGTTCTGCAAGTCTCTTCGTTTGTCATGTAGTTAACAAAACTCTGCCATGTCAGACACATGCTTTTTCTCCTCCCACGTCGACACGCTTGCTCAAGTCTAATCGCTGCCACGCGAGTTTTTCAAATCTCTGTTTTACTTTTCGCTGTTATGTCTGCAGCTTGTTCCACAGTACACAGTCGTCCGACCATTTTTTTGTTCAAATTTTTTATTGCATATTGCTTTAAAAGTTCCTCACGCATTCACATGTGCTTCCAAGTTGCTCTCGTCGCCCACTCGGTTCCTTTTATTGTCTCCGATTTTTCCCCTTCTTTTCTTACGCCGTTACGTCACCTCGCGCATTGGCTGGGTCATTTGCATATGTATCGTACCGCTGCTGCTACATACGCGTCGCCGGCTCTGTTACATTGATCTTGTGAACATGAAGCCCATTCAGAATCACACCTCCTGTTGATAAGTCGATTAACATTAAACGGTGATAAAACTATGGCTGTTGGACATTCGTGACTGAAACTTGGTGGACAAGTCAGACATATACTAAAGGGGAATTTGAAAAACCAGCGCCCTAGATGAAGAGCACTCTGGCCTGCAAAAATGATGCATGAGTATCACCATCGATATTCCCTGATAAGGGCGCCTCAGACGGCTAGCAAAAACGTAACCCGTTCTTATGAAAGGGAAAAGGCAAAGCCTGGCAGAATGGACCTCCTAGAACCGCACAGGTCTAGATAATACCTTAGTCAACAGGAAACAAACCATCTCAACAATGGCTACTTAGTCTGTTGGTTATGGTAAACTTTATATCAAATATGGTTAGATTGCCAAAAAAAAAAATGTGCTTTTTATTAACGATTCCATGGTTGGTATCGTTTGGAGTCATCATCTTGTAGCATGACAAATCTTACACATTAGCAAGAGTATAGATATAGAAATACGTTTTCTTAAAAGATAAGTAAATGTAAAATAGTAATAAACAACACAGATAAAAGAAAAACTAAAAAACAAAACAAAAAAACAAAAACTAAAAAACAAACAAACAGTTTGAATAAAAACATGTTTACAGCCTTTAATGAACCATTTACGGCAAGCAACTATTATAATACGCTACTGGAAGGGACACCCGACATTTCCCGGGATTGAATGACGATTAACGAATGTTTCACATTCCCATATTATATATTTTCATCGAAAACGGTGAACTCGCCCATTTTTTCAATCAAATCGATTAATTGGCTGCTCTAGTTGAAGCACCGGTAGACAGCTTCACGTGGCTCTCCGCAGTGACTTAGTTAATAATACACTGTAGTCTACATTGCACTGTAGAGAATCTACTGCTGATTTTATAATTTTATTTTTATTTTATGTTTTAAATAAAGTTTAAAATGCAAAAGTCAAGTATCAACACGCGCTTTCTAGCCTCTTTTTCCTCACTTCTTCCTCCGATCCCGATGTCTATTTATACATTTATTTCTGTTACGTCACGCTCGCTTCACTACTTGGGAATTTATATACGTTTAAGTGGTTTCATTATATTAAGTAATAACCGATCACGTCCCGCAAAATATCATCACCTTGTGTGCTGTGTTAGCGATGGCGAAGGAAGGTGTCTTTTCCAAGCTAAGCGAATTTAAAACAAATTTGTGAACAATTGGATGCTAAAAAGTAACTAAATAACTATTGTCCAAGGTATATAAATCAGCCGTGTCGTTCCCCTTGTTATGTAAATTATTTGTTTCGTTAGCCAATTATCGTAGCGTAATTTATTAAGCCAAATTTAGCCCTTTGGTAATTTATTTGGCAAAATTAGATAAAGTGCAATAAAACAAAAGACAAATAAAAGATATTTACACCCACCTATAGTCTGAGTATTTGTCTAATGCCACTTTAAACTAGACACGACCAACCTTAGCAGGTTGTTCCACGGAGCAGGAAGACGAACAAAGAATGATACCTTTCTTCTACTGAGCTGGAAGCAAAGGTGGTAATCTTTTGCACGTAATTGTAAAAACTACGACTTAGCACTAAAGTAAAAAAAAAATCGGGGAAATGTAAATTTTAATTCCAGTTGATAATGTTTTATGTCAGAATCAAGTCTTCTTTCACCCTTCACTGCTGAAGTAATAATAGTTTTGAATGTATGATAGTGTTGACTTCTCTTGTATTCTCCACGTTACCAGTGATCTTGCTATTTGTGTCTCCCCCCACCCCCATGAAAGCTTTTCGTTCTAGTGAGTTTCTCTTGTATTCTTCTGTTCTTTACTAATGGTGATACAGTAGAACCCCGGTATACGTGACTAATCCCGTTCCGGAGTTGGGATCGTAAGGTGAAATCGCTGTATCGCGGGTTGGTTGGTTGTTTTTATTTTACGGCATATCAACCCTTTTCAAGTTATTTAATGCCGAATCCAAAGATTCGGAAGAAAATCTTTTTAATAGAATATATTTGTTGTTTTCAAGTCGGTTTCTATTTAACCCATAGTTGGGATCCTACCAGGTACTACCACTCCGGGTCAGAGTGGACCTGGGAGCAATGGCAATTAAAGGGTGGCTCCACACTCCCCAAAGCCCGCAAGCTGGGGCCTCACCACTGGAATCCAGTGGCACTGGATATAGTTTAAGGTCATATCCAGGACCTGTATCGCGGGGCCTAGGCAAAATCCTATACAGTACATATTAAACATTAGTTACAAAATACAGTACAGTATATAATACATATGTATATAATAAAATAACGTTATAAACAACACCGTCAGGCGAGGCAAATACAATAAGCAGGGACCGGAAAAACATCGTATTCCACATTCTAACGTGAAAAAACCGTATCCTAGGGTTCTACTTTATTGATATTTTCGCCGCTTATTTATTTAATTTATTTAAATAATTCCTTTTTCTTCGTCTCGTTCCAGCCTCTTTGTGAAACGACACTCGAAGTGAATGAATCGGAAGGTGTAAATTTTAATTTTATTAAAAGACTAAACGTACATGTTGCGTTATAAACACCACAACTTTTACTCACTTTGATTTCAGTTGAAAATTCATAAACTGTTAAGACATTCTTCTAGGATAATGTACTACTACTACTACTACTACTACTACTAATTATTATTATTATTATTATTACTACTACTATTATTATTATTGTTGTTGTTGTCGTCGTCATCATCATCTATATATTAATACGATAGCGTGTGTGTTATTTTGTGCCATGCTTACACCTTTTTTCTTCCGAGTGACTGTCTTTTAATTGTTATGACCTATTTCTTGTAATAAATGATTTTACCAAGAATTTTTCATAAGTTTTGGTTTCGGTTTCGATTATAGCTGAAGGAACTGAAGTTATATATATATATATATATATATATATATATATATATATACGCGCACACAAACACACACACACACATATATATATATCTCATAAGTTTTGATTTTGGGGTTTCGATTAAAGCTGATGCACCCAAGTTACACACACACACATACACATATATATATACACACACACACACACACACATATACACACACACACATATATATATATATTATTTTTGAAGCCACAACTTTATGATATGTAAGAATCGATAGAAAATTTACTCGATATTAATATATACGAAATCTGCATAAATTAAAATATCATATTAAGCGTATTCTATGATCGAGTTACGCCGGTCGTCCCTCCTAGCTTAGATAAATACTTTTGCAGTTTTAACAAAAGAGCTACAATAATATCAGGGCGTCTTCCATTTACGTTGAACATCCACAGAATGCCAACATCAATGTATTACATATAAAAGAGTTCGCTGTGGAATTACCACACGTCCTGCTAGCTATTATTATTATTATTATTATTATTATTATTATTATTATTATTATTATTATTATTATTATTATTAATGGCTCACAAGGAGCTTTAACACATGTTTTAAAGGACCATTCCTTGAAAACAACCTGTGGTGTTCCATGGAAGCTGGGTGACAACAAGTCTCCCCAGTTTCCAGTACTCTCCCCCTCTTGATATCATTTACAAATGAATTTGCATTATCACAACAGCCGCTTACCATTGATTTCTCGCTAGCAACGGCCATTGGTCTCCACTGAAATTTGAGTGGCAATGCCTCCCCAAGGTCCCAGGTCTCTTCACACCTGTCCAATGGCGGTTTGGTCAGTGTTTTCTCCTCTGTCTTTCCATCCTCCTTAACGCTTCACGACTATTTGGCATCATTTTTTTCGGGGGGGGGGAATTATGGAGGGGGTGGGGGAGGAGACAGGATATGCATCTTCAATGTTCCTAGTTCAATGTAACGCTTCTTCATGTTTTGTCTCTGCAGTAGCTCGTGTAGCCCGTGCATGTGGCTTATGTGTATTAGTCTCCGCATTCAAGGGTTTTCCTTAATATTTCAGCTGTTTTCATTATTGTTATTCGTTGTATCTTTCTTCCAATTTCTCCCTCTTTTTTCTTTTCAAACTTTTTTGGAATTGTTCCTAGTGCTGTTGCTATAATAGTTATTATTTTGATTTTTTTATCATCCACATCCCTTTTAGCTCTCTGGCTACTCGATGTATTTACTCCGTTTCTCCTGTTCTTTGATATTCACCCTGTGGTCAGCTGGAACAGCAAAGTCTACGATTTGGCAGGTCTTTTCTTTCTTGTAAATAATTACGACATCCGGTCTTTTTGCTTTGATGGGGTTATCCGTTTAATATGTCCATGTCCCATAGGATTTTGTAATTCTCATTTTTAATTATTGTTGCTGGCTTATGTTTATACCATTTGTCCGTGCGTTCGAAGTGCAGTTTTTTGCACAATTCCCAGTGTACTGCCCTTCCTACTTCGTCGTGCCTGTTCTTGTATTCCTTTTGAGCCAGTTTGCTACATTCACTTACTATATGCTTTCTCGTTTCGCCTTTGCTTTGTCGATCTTTACTTTGATGTGGTTGGTTCTTATCGAGTTATTTTGTGCTGCCGTTATGAGAGATTCAGTTTCTCGGTTTACGTGTCTTTTCCGCATCCACATCCAGGTGTTTTCGTTATACTTGTCTTTTGTTATCCTTCCGAATCTCCCGTGCAGTTGTTCCTCTTCCCATTTTTCTTCTCTTGTTTTACTATTTGTCTCTCTGTTTTCTGTTTTTTTTTGTTTTTTCCGTGTCTCTCGCTACATTATTATTATTATTATTATTATTATTATTATTATTATTATTATTATTATTATTATTATTGTTGTTGTTGTGGTTGTTGTTACTGTTGTTGTTGTTGTTGTTGTTGTTGTTGTTGTTGTTACTTCATAGTAGTTTTAACTTTTGGATGATTTTAAGTTGGATTTTTTTCTTGAACATCAGATCAGTTACCTTTGACTTTAAGCATTCTAGCTGTATTTTAGAAGACCTGCAAAACTTAAACAATGCAACCAGAGTCTATAAAACAACAGAACTAACAGAGAATGAAGCAGCAAAAGTAGAAAAAAGCAAACAACACGGTAAGTATGAAATTTAAAGTGAATGTAAGAAAAGCCGGGGAATAAAATGAACGGACAAAACATGGAAGGAAAGTCAGACTGGAAATCCAGATCAACATACTTAAAATGAAGTCAAAGCTATTAGAAGATGATAACGAACAGAAAAAGGATAGAAAAAGAGAAATGTGTTTCGCAGGGAGAGGTTAAGCAAGAAACATTAAGAACTAATGCTGAAAAATAATAGCAAGAGACGACAAACTAATTCGGTACAGATACAAATCAGAACAGCGCAAGCAAAATAGAACCTTTGGAACAAATGAAAACCAATTCTATCAAAATGTAAAATAGAACAACCGGACCGACAGAAACAAAACTCCACAAAAAACAAGAGAAGAGAGACAAAATCACAATAGAAACGCCGAATGGCTGAAAGACATGAAAGAACAGTCACACCAAATAGAAGAAGGTCCAGAGAATGAAATCAGCAAAGAAACCCTCAAGTCAACCCTAAGAAAAATAGCAAACTGGAGAGCACTAAGTCACAACGGAATATACGCATACTGGTTAAAAAAATCACACCATATGAAAGGCTAATTCAAAACCTGGAAAAATGTATCCACCAAACAGATGTTCCAGAATGGATGATCAAATGTGGAACCGCATTGATACAAAAAGAACTTGAAAAGGGAACCATCACAAGCAACTACAGACCTATAAATTACTTACCAAACATTTGGAAATTTTAATACAGCTTAGAGAACAAATTTACCACTCTCTTAATAATCGTGAACTGCTCGCCGAAAAAACAGAAAAGTTAGCGAAAAGGAAAAAGGAGGAACATGGTTTAACCACTATACAAAGACCAAAAGATCCTAAAGGATAAAAAGTAGAAAAATAGCAATGGCATCGATCGACTACAAAAAGAATGAGGATGTACAAAATACCAGACAAGATTATCAATTTAATTGAAAAAGCAATAAACTGGTCGCCGCAGAACAACACACAGCTGAGATTAAAAATGCAAATATTTATTTTCCAAGGAGATTCCCTATGACCACTCTTGTTCGTCATAGCCATGCTCTTAACAATATACTATGGAAGTGCCAAGCCAGATAAAGTTTACTAATACAGATAAAGGAATGAACTATCTAATGTATATGGACGACCTAAAACTTTTTGCAAGAAACAAAAAGGAACTATGAACACGAATAAGCACAACCAAAATCTTCAACCAGGATATTCCAACGGAATTCGAAATGGGCAAAGCGCGCACTACTAGTTATAAAAAAGGAAAACTGGAGCAATGGAAGGCTACCCAACGAAGGGGAAATGAGGACACTAGGCGAACATAACATCTACAAATTTATGAGAGTTCTGGAAGCAGACACCATCAAATCAACTTTCAAAGAGAAAATCAGAAGACAGTAATAAAACAAAAAGATATAGGAACGCTATATGGAATCAAGAAGGCTGAAACCATGTAATTTTAAGTTACCCCTCTTCCAAAATTGTAGTGTCGGCATTAAGTGACACTATACCAAATAGGCAAGGAGTCATGAAAAGACCGAGGAGAGAGATACTACCCAGATCTCCATGTAATGACCTTGTGGAGGCTTATTGCTACCGAAATTTCAGTGAAGGCCCAATCAATGGTTAATGGCAGTTAAGATAACGAAAGTTCATTTGCAAAAGTTATCGAAAGAGGTGGAGAGTACTGAAAATCTGGGGGGACTTGTTGTCACCTACACTTCAGGGAACACCACAGAGAAAACTGCAGTGAGTAAAATAAATCAATAAATAAATCAATAAATAAATAAATAAATAATAATAACAATAATAATAATAATAATAATAATAATAATAATAGTAGTAGTAGAAGTAGTAGTAGTAGTAGTAGTAGTATAGACCAGGGATCACCAAAGTTTTCAAAAAGGAAGGGACTACATTGCTGACTTTTTAGGTCTACGCGGGTTAAAATTATAAAAAGGAAATGGACGAAGAAAATAGAGGTGACTTATGTTTGGTCTCCTAGGACAGACTCTCAACTGATATTTTCAGAGACTGATGAGAGTGTAACATAGTCGACCCTTTCTTTAAATTTGACACCGACGACACTGATGTTCTGCCGATCTTCTGTAATACATATATATAAATAAGTAACTATAAACTTTTTTCTTAATAATTGATCACTCTGATGCGATTCTTTTCAACTAGCCTTACACCTCTACACACAAGCACCATATATATATATATATATATATATATATATATATATATATATATATATGTTTTTTACATGAAGGGCAACACTTATCAAGGCACAGAAGCCAATCGAGGATAAGGGTTATTTTATGTACAGTAATCAATGGGATAGTGTCACAGTATTCATTCGTATTGGAGATTTGATAAAGTGTCATTACTTAGGGGGGGCGGTTCATCAGGAATTTGTTTATGTTGGACTTGAAGACATCCAAGTTGAAGTCAGGAGGGAAACAATCAAGCGGCAGAGAGTTCCACAGGCGTGCACTTCTAAGAAAGAAGTTTTTTTCATGGAATCTACGTTTTGATTTAGGCACAGATGAAGACTGGGGAAAATTTTTGACAGTGGCTTCGGCTAGACGCAAGTTTATCGTGAAAGATTGGCGAGGGGGACCAGAGATTGGAGTTCAGACGAGCACCTGCCATGGAAATAACGATAAAACAAAGATAGGCTTGCAACGTCTCTTCTGTGGGAGAGAGGTTGCAGGGAAGAGAAAAGGGCATCCCTCACTAAATCACGAAGTATATTTTGTATTCTGTCAAGGCAGGATAGGCTGTTTTTAGCAGCTCCTGCCCAGATGTGGCAGCAGTATTCCATCCTTGGACGTGCTTGGCCTTTCTACAGATAGAGAATTGCATCAGTAGTGAGATATCTTCTGGAGCGGTAGAAGGATCCCACCATTTTTCCAGTGACCTTGGAAACAGACTTGATGTACGTGTTTCATTTCAGATCAGGAGTAAAGGTCAAACCCAAAAGCTTGTCAAAACATGGGGCCTCCCCTTGACGAGAGCCATCCATTTCAATTGATGCCAGATGGGGATCAGAGCGTTGATGATGTAAGGATAGGAGCTTGGTTTTAAATGCATTATGGTAACAACCACCTCTCCCCCCACTGAACCACGCGCTCAAGATCAGAGGAGAGAGAATCAGAGAGAATTTTGTCATTTGCAGCCTTTGATGTGTTGCCATAGATGGTCGTGTCATCAGCATAGATGCCAACGAATGATTTAAGTATATGCTTTGGGAGATCATTGATGTAGATCAGGAAGAGAGTTGGGATCAGGATGGACCTCTGAGGGACTCCAGCATCAATACTGCGGGCCTCTGATTTTCCTCCATCAACCACTACGCTTATGAGCCTATCAGAGAGAAATGATTTATTGAGAAAACATTTCCAGTTATACCGTAGCTGGAAATTTTGTGCCATACCTTATCGAAGCTCTTTGATATGTTAAGAGCAATTGGCCTAGAAAGGAAGCCTTTGTCAAGAGATTCGCTAATCCTATGAGATATAACCGTTAGCACATCTGCTGTAGATCTTGCAGAGCGGAAACCATATTATATGTCACTAAGAAGGTTGTTTCTGTTGAGGTGGTTGACTACTTCCTTATTTAATATGGATTCCAACAACTTACTCATGACACACAGGAGACTTATTGGTCTGTACTGAGAGGGAGATGACTTATCACCTGAATTCTTAAATACAGGGCAAACTGATGAACTTTTCCATGATGTTGAAAAGTACTTCTTCTTAAGGCATCGCTTAAACAGTTTTGTAAGTATGGGAGCAAGTTCTGGTTGAAACTTTTTTAACACTATAATTGGGATGTCGTCAGGGCCAGTTGTTGTGTGTTATAGGAGGAATTGATGGCCTTCGTCGCATAGGGTAGAATTAGCTGCAAAGTTCTTGGCAAATAGTTTGGCCTTGTTTGATGCTGACGAGATGACCCCTGGTCCATTGATAATGATTGGGATAGAACGCACGCTTCTGTTCAGGATCCTATTTGTTATTTGCCAAAACTGGTGGGAACCAAACCGCTGCTCAGCTACTTTGGGTTTAACGGACTGAGCATATAGGTCTCTTGCATTTTTTATTATTCTTTTACAGTGGTTGCTAGCGTTCCTGAAAGCAGTTTTAGTCTCAGTACATCTAATTACGTTGGTAGCTATGGAAAAAGTGATTTCTGTGCGCGATGGTAGCAGCACACTCCGGGGAGAACCATGGCTGGCGGTTAGGTTTTTGTTGGAATTTTTTGGATGGTATGAATCGGTCTATGTCTGCAATTAACCATTCGGTCAGGTATGATACTATAGAGGACACATCCTTTTTAAACATGGAATGCAGAGGTAGATCAGATATGAATGTATGGAAGTTATCCCAGTCAGCCATAGAGTAAGTTATGAAAATACATATGGCAATTAAGCTACACAGAATATTTTCATTCTCGTGAGAATTCTCACGAGAATGAAAAGCGGAATATTCTGTGTAGCTTAATTGCCATAGATATTTTCATAACTTACTACCTATCTCTACCTATGTATCGAACACTGTTGAAGTAAATACTGAAAAATTTACGCATAAAATAATATCTTCGTATATTAATGAAGTAATCATATATATATATATATATATATATATATATATATATATATATATATATATATATATATATATAAAGATCAGTTTGCTTGCTTGCTTGCGTCCATCCGGCTTGTGACTTCCGGTTTTAAAAAATTCGTCTGCTTACATATTTCATAGCCGCCCAGTTTAAGTTCGATATTAAAAGCCACTGCTGCTATTCAGAGCATACAATAGATCAACAATATTTTTTGTTTTAGCTTATTTTAACGTTTTTCCTTACAAATAAATGTAATTTATCTCGTTGAATAAAAAATGATTCAAATATAAATATACAATATATTACTATAATAATATTTATAACTATATTTAATGCTTTTAGTAGCGCTCCTGTGGATTCTGACGATTTTTTTCAGGCTTTATTTTAAAAAATATTTTCTCTTAAAGGAGGGAGGGGAGGTATAAACTTGGTTTTATTAGTGCTTTTAGTGCCTCCTTAATTTTAATTAGTGTTTGTAGTAGTGCTCTGGAAGCTTCCTGAGTTTTATTTTTTTAACTCATCACTTAAAAAATGCTTTCTCAAGACAATAAAAGACGATATAATCTCAAAATCACTTTTATTTTAAACATTTTTTTATCTTATCCTTTACGTGCTAGTATATATTATTGCTATCGTTGATATATATATATATATATATATATATATATATATATATATATATATATATATATATATATATACGGTGGATTAAAAAATTAAAAATCTGTCTAAAGAGACATTAAAAAGTGCTAAACCTTTCTACAACATTTTACGACTGAAAAAAGTGAATTCAACAAAACGAAATTCAGCTAACAATAAACAATGAATATAATACTTTGTAATGTATACTTCTTTGACTAACTAGTAATTAACCCTTGCCCTAACAAAATGTATCCGAACACACAATAATAACAGTCTTTTCACGATCGTCACAAGCTTCACCTTTAACACAAACAAAACTAACATGTAAAACTAACTGTGACTTCTAAAAAAGACAAATATTAACTTGATTTTTCTTAATAGGAAATTTCGAATAACCATCGCAAAAAACAAAACAAAACAAAAAATCATACGCATCTGGTTGATAGAAAAACAAAACGAATCTATCTTTGCACCAATGTCTTTCAGTATTTCTGCAGAATTGCACAACAACGAATTTCAGTACTTACAGAGAATTATGGGTCTTGATGTAGGTACTCACACGTTCGACGAACATAACTAATTTTTCTTTTTGTTGCAAACAATTTATTTAACGAAAATTGTACATTTTTTCATGATTACCGTGCAATGTTTTAATGGTTTTGTCTTGTAATTTATATTTCTTTCATTATTATCTTTTATGTGCATTCTTTGGAAGTTTGTTTTTTTTGCGAAGGAAGATCTTGCCTGTAGAGGCTAATACGAGAATGCATTTCATTAACTAAACGATTAATCATAATACGTTGACACAGCGTTAGCAATTGGGTTAATGAAGTTCACCAATTGTACGATTGCCACCTCAGACTTAGGGTTAATGTTTGTGTTAATGAAGACAATTCAACCAACTATCTATATCGACCAATTTATCATCTGTTTATCTCGGTCAAGTTCGGAATTTATTGTAAAAACTCGAGAATCTTCGTAAAATCATTTGGTGAACTATTCTGCACAAGTACCGACTATTTTCCGAAAACGTTGAGGTTCATAGTAAATCGTAAATGTTTCCGATTTTTGTCGACTTTTGCCGATAATTATCTGTTTTCTATTCTCAAGAAATACTAAATTTCTTGCAGCAAGCTTAACGTATTACTGATGGCTTTTCGGTATGACGTGGCTCGTAGTTAAACGTATTACCATGCAGAATCTCTGTATAAATAAATCTATTAGGGCATACTAATAAAACTAGAAAAAATCCAACGTGTCTGTGTATGTGTGTGTTTCTCGTCTATGTGTAACTTTAATATGTGCATATTAGTTTTTGTCTATTAATCGAATATTTATTTAAATCCAAAATATAATAAGGGAAAACAAAATCGAATGAAGATAAAAATCCTACTTAAATAAATAGTAAACATAACTATATTTGGAATATATATATATATATATATATATATATATATATATATATTATATCTATAAAAGTGAACGTGTCTGTCTGTGTGTCTGTCTGTGTGTCTGTGTGTGTGTCTGTCTGTCTGTGTACATTTCCCTACGCAATAACTCTGTCAATTTTTAGTCTATAGACTCGAAATTTGAAATACCGGGTACTGAGATTTGGGAAGATCGATATGACGGGTGTCAGCCAGAAATTTTGCAGTTAATGGGTCAAATTTCAACGATTTGACCTTTAAGAATTCTACCAAACTCCTCCGACAATTTTGTGTCTAGACACTTTAAATTTTAGATATAGGTTCCTTGAACCTGGATCTAACTTAATAAAGTGATTTGAGCCCGAAACAATAAATTTTAAGGGGTCATAATAGGGGTCAAAGTTTTAAAAAATTAACCATTTGTTTTTGTTTTTTTTTGCTTTTTTTGCACAGCATACACCCCCAAACACCCGAGCAACGCCGGGCACCCCTGCTAGTATATATATAAATTAGATTGTAAATTTACTTTATATTTTAATGCAATGTAAGTTATACAGTTAAAAATAATTATAAGAATTAAATTAGTACACACCTGATGGCGGATAGTTTTAGCATAAAAATATATATATCAAAATTACTTACCGTCAACACTGCCTGTAAAACGTGTTTATATTTTTCTAAAAGAAGTAAATGATTCTTTTTTTTTTACAATCCTTTCAATTGGTATACATTTTTGATAAATTATGTGTAATATTTCTGCATAATATACATTTGGAGGGAGGGGATAAATAAATATACTGTTTAAAACATTGCAAGATTATCCGGAACAAAAATACTGATAATGGTATTCTTTTTTATCCAGCAAAGTTACTTCTCGGTGTTTCTATGGTTAGAGTATAAAAAAAAGAAGGAAAAATAAGTTCGTAACGTCATCAACTGAATGCGTATTTTTCCCCTCTGCCTTTCATCTTTATCGCAATGAACGAGAATTAATCCTTTTATTTTAGTATCGGTATTGTTTGCTGGTCAGTAGCATTCAAAGACGGGATGTCCGCTTCTTCATAATAAAGCCAATGCCGATATTGAAACTGCATGCCCAGATAATTGAATACACCGAGTCAGTGAATGGCTAGACCATTTTTTTTTTTTTTTAATTTTGGTATTGTTTTAATGCAATATCCATTGCTTTTTGTGTTTTGTGTGTGCAAATAAGAAACTCTCTCTCTCTCTCTCTCTCTCTCTCTCTCTCTCTCTCTCTCTGTATATATATATATATATATATATATATATATATATATATATATATATATATATAAAGATCTGTCAGTTTGCCAATCAGGAAACATCAATCGAATCTATGATTTCAATCGCTGATTCTATAATCAGACGCTTATGTTCCTTTTTTAAAAGAAATCGATTTGAAAATACACATTCATAAATGTATTGACATACCCAATATTATAGATACATACTAGCAAGGCGCTCGGCGTTGCCCAGTCGTAAAATAGACTTAACTATGATATTTTAATTTATGCAGATTCGTACTTATTATTATAGAGCCAATTAACTATTGATTATTTTATTGTACTCAATCTACAGTAGTGATTTCAAAAGTAAACAAAAAAGTAAATTACCTTATTTTCCATTTTTTTACTTTATTTCTCTACCCTCAGCGATACATGCATATTGACATTGGTATTTCTCTCAACTTTTGATGGGATAGGTTTTCTTGCAGTAAAAGTAATTTATTTTCTAAAATTATTCGAGTGAAGCCTATTAATTTTGTGAGGAAGAAATGAGAGAACCTATACTAAGTAGAAACCGAATGTGCGTTTTTTTCCATGCAGATGTGTATAGTAGCCAGGCCCGAAGTCAGTCCACTAGGCGCGATGGACCTGTATTTCTTGTTAGAGCATCTATCTAAGAGAAGAAAACTCTCTGGTTAATCTTGCGCTCTATATCATATCTGTTCAATCATCCTGAACTACAACACTGCGTTTGAGTGTTGTTCACCTCGCATAAGTGTACAACTCAGCCATCACATTTATACACCCTTTCACTGATAGAGAATAGGAAATACATCTGTAGATGACCTTTAGACAGCCTCTAATCTTAAGTTTTCACTAATGATGGGGCGATTCTCATATTTTTGCGGATTCCGATACAATTACCGATTCCGTGCTAAATTATCAAACAGCGTCCTGAACATGTATACGATCTCTACTCCTAACATTATTAATGAACTAGATAGAATTTCCATCAGCAGTTGGTACAGTCAAATATTTAAAAAAAACCCCACACAGCTCGAATTTTACACCTTGCGACCAGGGCCATATATATATATATATATATATATATATATATATATATATATATATATATATATATATATATATATATATATATAGTAATTTATAAAATATATATGGCGATTAAGCTACACTGAATATTCCGCGTTTCATCCACTCTAGGACTCTTCAGGCTTATGCGCGATAAACAACCACAGAATTCGCACATAAGCCTGAAGAGTCCGAGAGTGGATGAAACGCGGAATATTCAGTGTAGCGTAATCGCCATATATATTTTATAAATTACTTACTAGCTCTACCTACGTATTGAGCACTTTTGAAGTAAATACTTAAAGTTTACGCATAAATCTATACTTTCGTATATTAATTTTATGTGAGTAAATTAAGTAGTTATATATATATATATATATATATATATATATATATATATATATAGAGAGAGAGAGAGAGAGAGAGAGAGAGTTTATTTGTGGTACAGAATTTACAAATGACAGAAAAAGAATTCTTTTGGGTCCTAGACGTCTTTCACCATCTTCATCAGGGGCAAACGATGGCATTTTTTATCTTTTTTTAAAAAGAAAATATGGGGAAGAAATTAAAATTAATGATAAAAATGAGAACGACTTATTTACAATGATAATAAAATATATGTACAGGGAAGAGGGAAAGGGAAAAGATAAAATAACATGAATTAACGTACACACACACACACACACACACACACACACACACACACACACACACATATATATATATATATATATATATATATATATATCAATAGCAAAAGTACCCGTAGTTGACTGGGTTCAGAAACAGCCTACAGAAAATGGACTCTGATTTATGAAAGTATGATAGGTTATGAAAAGGAAGTGTTGTAAATTTGGGTTGAATTTGTGGATATCAATACCAAAGCAAAATATGATGAAAGTAAAAATAAAATAGATAAACTCCATAATTTATTATACCATACCTGTTCACACTGAAACACTTCTCACAATATTCTGTGGATCTATATTAAAAAACCTTGTTAAACTTTGTGATATATTTCCATTCTATGGAGGTCAGGTGCGAACGAACACCCCATAATTTTATTATACCATATTTCTTCAAACTGAAACAAAATTATCAAAGTATACTTACGCAGATAGCTATGAAAAGTCTTTATTAAAGTTTGTGTCTATTTCCATTCTATGGAGGCCAGGCGCGAATACAGACCCCACAATTTTATCATACCATCCCTATTTAAGTTAAAACATACTTATATTAGTATTATTATTTACATCTATATCAAAAACACTTGTAAACGTCTTTTTTTATTTTTAAATTTTTTATTTCCATACTTTGTGGACCAGGCGCGAACGCAGACCCCACAATTTTAATGAACCACTGTTCTGCCAGATCAAACATACCCATTCCTGTATCTCGATACATCTTCTATCATTATATGTAATCAGTTTTTAAAGTAGTCAACCATGTAGGAGCCTATTCGTGACCACACACACACACACACACACACACACACACACACACACACACACACACACACACACACACACACATTCAGCTTTATATTATAGATAATGAATATCATTCACAAAAAAAATTAAACTATCACGAATGGGGAATGATAACATGCATATAATTATAGTGGAGAGGGGGACGGGGAATCATATCTAAAGTATCTCTATCATTCGCCTTAAAGGTCTAGAGTATTCACAAACCGTTTCTGCCTGCAGAGACAGGGTTTCAAGCGTGCAATGGAGACGGATTCGAGAGTTTTCAAATGACTACTCGATCGGCCTCGGAATAAAATCGAAAAAAGTCGTCCTTATATGTCTGCCCACATTATGAGTTATTCAATAAATGATTTCCAATTGCGGAATCTATATTATTGTGGGTGGAGTTGAGGAGAATTTTATTTTTATTTTTATTTCGAAAGCCCGAAGGAACATGTTGTCTAATTTCTGTTTCAAAATGAACGCTGGTTCGCCCGACATAGACAGCATCACACTGACATTGGAATTTATATATAATATTGCTAAGTTTAATGCAAGGCAAACCGCCCTTTTTAAAAGAAGAAAATGCATGTTTCGTATTGAAAATAATTCGAGGTAAAACAGACGGAAAACAATTGTTGATAGTCTGTTTAAGTTGATTAATGAGAGGGACACATTTTTCCCCAACCCATGGAACTTAAGATATACAGGACACTTTGAAGAGCCAAAGGTCATATCTTTATTAAATTGGTTGATTTTAAATTCAATACATTTATCAATTAAGAATTCTGGGTAGCCATTATCGATTAGAATTTCCTTAATTTCAGTAATTTCAGTATCTAGTTGACAGGGGGAACAAATAACCAAGGTCCTATGTATAAATTAACGTCAACTTCGTGGTTTTAGGAGTAAAAGAACACCATTCAGTATATAGACCGGTAAAGGTAGGTTTTCTATATATAGAAGTAAGAAAACCTGCTCTGGACCTTTCAATCAACACGTCCAGAATCTTCATAATAAAAGATAAAGAGTGATGTAAGGCATCGGGACGTTTAAAGAAATCTAAAGGTCCTGGGAAAGAAAAGCCGCAAACGTATCATCCACATAACGGAAATATAAAGCAAGGGTATTATGTGGTGATTTGAAAAGTTTTAATTCGTAAAACCCAACAAAAATGTCCGCAAGAATACGACCTAAGGGGTTGCCCATAGAAACCCCATCAATTTGTTGGTACATCACGTTATCGAAACTAAACTCGACGGATTTTTTTGCAAAGAGAAAGGAGTTCGATAAAATATTTTCCGGTAAAGAAGGAAGAACAAGTTCACTACGATAGAGCGCATCGCAGCAAATAGTAATAGTCTCATCGATAGGCATGTTAGTAAATAAACTAGAAACGAGCAGAAGAAAGAATTGTTTTGATTGGGAGTAGTATCTCTAATGATTTTGGAGTAAGTAAACGAATCAGAAACACAAAAAGTAGAATAGAGTGCACGGACAGGTGAAAGTAACTCAGTGAGCCATTGGGCAAGGGCATGTTAAGCAGAGCCAACCATGGATAAAATCGGTCTACAGGGTACATTATTTTTATGAACTTTAGGGAGACCATAACGTCGACGTCTCAAGGATCCAGTGGGTCGTATTTTCTCATAAATCTCTTTGGAGAGATAATTTTTTTTTAATAAGAAATGCAAGCGTTTTTGTAATTTATTTTCAATATTTAAAGTATTATCGCATGTGTCGACCGGACCGAGTTTAAGAAATTTCGTAGTATCATCTAAAATATATAACATTTTATTAATATAATCAGTTCGGTTCAGGACGACTACGCCGGAACCCTTATCAGGTCTGGAAAGATAAATATCTTTATTTTTATTAAAATTAAGAACAGTAGAAAAATGAGATTTTTTCCAGACAAAATTCCTCGAATTGATTGACGTGTTGCTATAGGAATGTGCGATACTCGACACATTAGCTTTCATAGCTGAAAGACTATCCGAGGAAACAGGGGCGTGATGTTTTAGCTGAGAAAATAAAAGTTACAATTATATATATATATATATATATATATATATATATATATATATATATATATATATATATATATATATATATATATAAAGGCTATATGTCTGTCTGTCTGTCCCCATATTTTCAAACTCTATCTCTTCCGAAACTAAAAGTCGCAGAGCGGCGCTAGGGGTCTCAAATGATTAGATTTTTTTATGGACCGTCCTTTTAAAGGTATTAAATATTTTTTAAAGGGCGAAGAAGGGGTCAAAATTGAAAAAAAATCATTATTTTATTATTTTTTTAAATTACATTTTCACCCCAAACAAGGCAAATTGCCACTTTGGTGTAGGGGGCTACGATCAGGGGCAACAACTACTTAGGTACTATGTAGGGATTTGGGCAGCAAGATGTCGGTTCACGTTACACTTGAACTTCTGCATGTCCGTACTGTTGGGGAAGCAGGGACCTGGAATGGAATTCCAGAGTCTAGCGGTTCTGGGGAAGAAACTATTGTAGTAAAAAGATCTTTTACATCTAGGGATCTCTACAGTGTGGGGGTGGGATTTAGCAGCCTGTCGCGTTTGTCGAGGGTGCTCACGTCGTGGGGGCACAAGTGATTGCAGTTCGTCAGAGCATTCACTACTAAAATACTTGTAGAACAGGCAGAGGGATGCAATATTTCGTCGATGGGACAGAGGCTGAAGCTTAGATGTCAGTTCAGGGCCTATCAGGTTTGCGACTCTCTTTTGAACCTTGTCAAGGAGCGAGAGACTAGTAGCAGATGCACCAGCCCAGATGTGACAGCAATACTCCATACATGGGCGAATGGTGGCCTTATAGAGGTACAGGATACTTTCGGGTGTTAGTAATTGTCTAGCACGGTAGAGAAAGCCCACCTTTCTTGCAGCGGCCCTGCCAATGCCTTCAATGTAATTGTTCCAACTCATGTTTCCTGTGAACGTTAGGCCAAGGAGTTTGAAAGATGTACTCTCAGAAAAAGAGTCGTTGGCCATTGCTTTAGGTGGTAGAGAGGGTTTCTTGTAATTATTGAATGAAACTAGTTTAGTCTTGGTAGCATTGAACGCGACCAACCACTTTTGTCCCCATTCCACCACAGATTGGAGGTCTTCCTCTAGTGTTTCTGCCATTTCTTTAGAAATGTGTTCATTCGTCTTCCTGTCGTGCCTGCCATAGAGTGTAGTGTTATCAGCATATATACCCATCTCAGAGGCAATTTTGTCGGGGAGGTCATTTATGAATATCAGGAACAATAGAGGCCCAAGGATAGATCCCTGGGGCACCCCCGCATTTATATCATATTGTTTAGATGTACGCCCGTCGAGGACAACCTGGATTTGTCTCTTATCTAAGAAGGATTTAATTATGTTAAGTATTCTACCAGTGATACCGTATGATCTAATTTTCCCGAGGAGACCCTCATGCCATACCCTGTCAAAAGCCTTAGATATATCTAGAGCTACCGCTCTGCCCTCCCCCGCTTTGTCCAGTGAATGGTATATACGTTCAGAGATTACAGTTAGGATGTCTGCTGTGGAACGGGCTTGTCTAAATCCATATTGTTGGTCAGTCAGAAGTTTAGCATCTGTAAGGTGATGGACTAGAGCATGGTTAATTAAGGTCTCAAATGTTTTTGCAAAAAGTGGGAGAAGGCTAATGGGGCGATAATTTAATGAGTCAGTCCTTTCGCCATAATTCTTGAATACTGGTACAACAGAAGCAGTTTTCCAACAGGCAGGAAAGCAAGATTCATTAAGGCATTTGTTGTAAAGTTTGGAGAGAACTGGAGCTACTTCGGCTGAGCACTTTTTTAATAGCACAGCTGGGATAAGATCGGGTCCACATGCTTTTGAAGTGTCAAGGTTTTTTATGATAGCATGCACCTGAGCAGGAGTGATTTTTAGATCGTCTAGCGTGGCGTCTGTCCGCATAGGAAAGTCAGGTAGAGGGTGGTTGGAAGGGTCCAGTGTGGAGTTTGAGGCAAACCGACTGGCAAGCATGTTAGCCTTGTCGGTTGCTGAGGAGACAACCTCGTGATTGTTGGTTAGTGGGGAAATTGTTGATTGCCCATTATTTACTACACTGTTATAGATTTTCCAGAAGTCTCGAGTTCCTAGTTTTTGTGCCTCGATGCGCTTTTTAGTGGTTTCCGTAAATTCTCTCTTAGCTGCCGCTATTTCTTTCTTAGCATTATTTCTAGCTTCTATATACTTCAGTCTGTTTGAACTGGACTTATGTCGGTTAAACCTACGGTATGCATGCTGCTTTTGAGCAATGGCAGTTGCGCAAGTCGACGTAAACCATTGGGGAGAGTGGGGCTTACTATAAAATTTCCGCATGGGAACATGCGCTTCGATTGCAGTTTTGAACCAGTCAGTGGTCTCTTTTGCACACTGTTCAGCAGGGAGAGAAAAATATTTCTCCATGGGGCATCTCTGATTAGTTCTCTGATGGCATCCCAGTCAGCCTTTTTATAATATCTCGTTGCTTTGAGCACTAGCTCTTCAGTTTTGGCTCTAGAGTTTAGGGCGATTTCAACACTTATCACTGCATGAGCAGCGTTCCTGAGTGGGCTGTGGGCCTTCGTTATGCAGTCATCGGGAACTGTGGTCAAAAACAGATCTAGAAGTGATGCGTGTTATTCTTCCTGGTCAGGGAAACGGGTTGGAAACGTAACAATTTGTGATAGGGAGTGAGATATAGTGAAGCTATTAGTTGTGCTGTCCGCTGCATCTGTGTCAGTAGATAATCAAAGCCAGTTTTTGTGGTGGACATTAAAGTCACCAAATACATGTATTTGTGCGCTAGTGTCGAGGGACAGTGCCGTGTCTATGCTGTCAGAGACTTTGTTTATTATGGTGCAGTCCTGAGTCGAGGGAGAGCGGTAGAGAAAATAATAGTAGCTAATGTTGTGTTGCATGTTTAGTCTAAAGCACATAAAGGCTTGATCATCTGTTTCTAGGTTTGTTTCTCTAGTCAGGGGGAGGGTATTACGAATGTAAACTCCAAGTCCGTGCATGTGTCTGTCAGAGTCCTTACGGCAGAGGGGGAGATATCCAGGCATGTTAAAGTGGTTAGAGGGGATGGAGGAGTGTAGGTTAGTCTCACTTAGTGCTAAGATATCCGGGGTATTTGTTAAGAGAAATGCTTCAACATCAGCTAAATTAGTTCTAAGCCCACGGATATTTGTGAATGCAAGCCTCAAGGGAGGAGGCAAGTTGAATTTGTTTGTCCCTAGGCCTGGTTTAAGCGTATTTTTAGATTGTACTGTCATCATATTTTTTTTTTTAAAGAGTTTCGGTTTAGGTAAGGGGGAGCTAAACAAGAGGTTATACAGAGCATCAGACATGCATCACAAGTAGACCATCAGCTGACCTTTCTCCAATTAGGATTGTGGCCTCAGGAAAGCCCACCGGGGATGAGTGCAGGGTCCCTTTCCATGCGCGTCATGGCACTACAAACAACCCGATATTATTCAACTGTTGATGGAGCAGCCGCTCTAAGCGCTACCAAAGAGTTAGGGCACCTGTACTACCAGTCGGGAACAGCAGCCAGGAACTGCCAATCCGGTACCCTCAACTCATTAGAAGAAGGTCAACCCAATCTAATTGCTCAGGCATATATCATACTCAAGCACTCCCAAATGTCCAGTTTTAGGGGTGGGGTGTGCTGGGAATGGGGAAAAACGGCATTCGTTGCCCTAGCCAGGAAACAAGATCTACCGCTGGGTGTTTCTGTCGAATCACTGAGATAGTGTCTCTGCGCTTGACTAATAGACAAAGAAGGAGTATGGAAGCCGGGCGATAGACAGAACCTATCTACTCCTTAAGCAGTTTAGGTTTGCAAACCGGTGAATTTTTTTGAGTCACCAGCTCTAGGAAGGTTGTCATCCAAGACTGAAGAGGCCTCCCTCCCCTTTGGTTTAGTTTCAGAGCTACTGGGTACGTCAGCACTGAGAGGGTTTTCTCCGCGCCTAGGTTCTAATCCAGGTATTTCTGCGACCCCGCGTGGTTAGTTAGTGTTACTGGGTTCGTTTGTGGGGGTTATATCTCTGCTGATTAGTTACACTCCTCAAAGTGATTTAGGGATATTGCTATTTAATTGTTAATGGATAAAGGGGATGAGTGGAGTTCATGCAGTGTAAGCATCTATGATTGTAAGAAAGCTTGTTAGGGAGGAGATAATGTGGTTTGAGTCTTACCCTTTTTATTTATTTTATTTATGTTAGCTTACGTCTAGGATAATTTTACAGTATGAGTAGGTATTAAGAATTGAGCTACGAGTTATGCCCAAACTATTTTAGATGATAGGAGGGTTAAGATGTAGGTGCAATATAGTATGGATAAAACAGCAAGTTTTGAGTCATGCGTAATTAGGTGAATAGATATATGGGCAGGTTTTCAGTAGGTGCGAATAGAGTTGGAATTGTAGGTATTTTCAAGTAAGAGTCATTGGACATTTTGCATAACAAGGGGTGTCGGTTCAATTTCGTATTAATCGTTGCAAAACTCTCGAGGAGACAGTTATGTAATGCAGATCGCTTTGCTTCTGAGTACTTTGGTTGTTAAATACCTGCCTCTGAGTGTTTATGCTGTTAAATCCCTTAGAGGTAGAAATTTATAGATGTTTAGTGATGGCTATTAAAACAGTTTGCATGTGAGGATTAGGGGCTGGAAGTTCGCGAATTCACTACAAATGCGGTGCAATGTGGGAGTTTAGTGGCGGATAGGTGGGAAGGAGTAGATTGTTAGCGTTCAAGAGAAAAGGGGTTATTTATTTATAGATAGATTTCCATTAGGATTATACATTTTGTACATTCATCTTAGTTTATTTTTAATCAGTTTATATGTGTATCACGTTGTTACAGTGGTAACGTCATCACCTTTTTTACATGAGAGTCACCGCTTATCAAGGCCCGGAAGCCACTCGAGGATAAGGGTTATTGGGTGTACAGTAATCAATGGGATAAGATCGTAGTAATCGTTAGTAATGGAAATTTGGTAGATCAGATAACTTAAGGGGGCGGTTCATCAAGAATTTGTGTATGTTGACTTGAAATTGTTCATGGAATCTACGTTTTGATTTAGGCGCAGTCAAAGAGTTGGGAAAATTATTGACAGTGGTTTCAGTTAGACGAGTGTTTATTGTGAAAGATTGGCGAGTGCGGACCAGGGATTGGAGCTCAGAAGAGCACTTGCCATGGAAATAACGATAAAACAAAGACACAAAAGAGAAATGATCTAATAATCGAGAAGACATTTCGAGCTATATCGTAGCTGGAAATCTTGTAAATTAGGCCTTTATGCCATACCCTATCAAAGGCCTTTGATATGTCAAGAGCAATTGCCCTAGAAAGGAAGCCTTTGTCGAGAGATTCGCTAATCCTATGAGATAAAACCGTTAGCACATTTGCTGTAGATCTATCAGAACGGAAAACATATTGCATGTCACTAAGGAGGTTTTTTCTGCTGAGGTGGTTGAGTTCTTTTTATTTAATTTGAACTCCAGTAATTTACTCATGATGCACATGAGACTTATTGGTCTGTACTGAGAGGGAGATGATCTATCACCTGAATTCATAAATACAGGACATACTGATAGGGTTTTCCAGGGTGTTGGGAAACACTTCTCCTTAAGGCAACGCTTAAACAGCTATTCTCCTTAGCTTTGAATGCTACAGTTTTGCTTTCAGTTTCGTTTCTAGCTGATGTCATATATATATATATATATATACTAGCATGGGTGCCCGGCGTTGCCCGTGTGTTTAGAGGTGTATGCTGAGCAAAAAAAAAGGGGGTAATTTTTTAAACTTTGACCCCTATTATGACCCCTGAAAATTTATTGTTTTGGCCTCAAATCAAGTTATTACGTTAGATCCATGTCCACGGAACCTATATCTAAAATTTCAAGGGTGTAGACCCAAAATTGTCGGAGGAGTTTGGTAGAGTTCTTAAAGGTCAAATCGTTGAAATTTGACCCCTTAACAGCAAAATTTCTGGCTGACACCCGTGACATCGGTTTTTCCAAATCTCAGTACCCGGTATTTCAAATTTCGAGTCTATAGACTAAAAATTGACAGAGTTATTGCGTAGGGAAATGTACACAGACAGACAGACACACAGACACAGAGACAGACAGACAGACAGACAGACACGTTAACTTTTATATATATATATATATATATATATATATATATATATATATATATTTATTTACTTTTTAAATCAAGAATCTATAAAAATACTCGACTACGCGTGACCCGTTGTTTTTTTTTCAAAAAAACAAACAAACTCATAGCCATTGAATTATAAGTGGTTTCCCACACTTATAGGTAAATGTGCTCAGAACAGATACCATAATACTTAAAGTTAAATTCAAATTTTGATATATATTTTAATTTAAACGTGAAAAAAAACCAACAATTAGGACACTGAAAACATACACAGTAAATAAATGTGTTTTATTGTCGCGTTGATTTTTTATTTGTAACGCAAATAAAACAAACAAGATATTTTCGGGGTTATTTATTTATGTTGGTAGTGTAAAAGAAAATGTATGAATGTTTTTAAGAAAGGTGTATTAAAAAAATGGAGAATAAATTAAAAAAAATGAAGGCGGTGTGTAAATCGCCGTTGTAGAATGCTCTTATGGTTGTCAACGGGTTAAATTAGATTTATTTGTAAGAAAATTGCGTTAAAATAAACGTAATACGGAAATGAACGATGTAAAAAAAAGCAGAAAGTATTAACAATTGTTTATTTGGATAATTAAAACGCGAAAAAATTGGAACGCTGAAAACGTACACAGTAAAACAATACGATTTTTTGTCGCGTTGATTATTTAGTACTAGCAAGGTCACCTGGTGTTGCTCGGGACCGTATAAGACAATGAGAAAAATTTTGAACATGCCTGTTATTCTTAGAATAGAGGAATTTTTTATGTATATATATCATTTGCCATCTTGAGCAAGGAATATTTTACCTACGCTAGAACGGGTATTACACAACCTATGTATGGAATAATTTTACCTTATTGGATAGGAAATTTACAGTACGTATGTGGAAAAATTTCCTTACCTAGGGTGGCTTATGTACAACACATATTTAAAATTATTTAAATAAGTTTATGTTGTGCTTAATTTTCGGTATATCACATACAGCTAAGAGTGTGTTTGTTTTTACATCAGAGTGCTATAGTGAAGAAGCACCGGATTTTTTATATAAATGTTATACTACTCGAATATATGACATAATTTTCGATTTGGATAACTTATATACGTCACAGATAAGAATTTCTTTGTTTTTCATATGGGTAATTCACTGTATAAGTACCTTATTTCCTGGGTAGGATACTGTAGAAGTACCATTTTTTCTAATTTAAAAATGAAAGAACTCGATACTTTTAAGTAATTTTCTGTCGTGCTAAATTTTCTGTGCGTCTAAAGTAAGAATTTGTTTGTTATTTTAATCTATTGCTATCGTGAAGAAGCACCTTATTTCTCATTTAAAAGTCATGCTATTCGATTATATAACGGGATTTTCGGTTTTAATGACTTTTATGCACGTCACAGGTAGGATTTGATTTGTTTTTCATATGAGTACTATACTACACAAGTACCTTATTTCTTGTCTAGGATAATGGACAAGTATCTTATGTGTAATATATAGATGAAACTACTTGATGATTTTACATATTTTCTGTTGGGCGAACTATTTCGTATATATATATGTTTTTTAATAGAATGCTATATTAAAGAAACACCTTATTTCTTATATAAATATCATACTACGCGAATATATTATATAATTTTCGGTTTGGATTACTTTTATGTACGCCACGAATCAGATTTCCTTTGTTTTCATGTGAGTGCTATACTGTATAAGTACCTTATTTCTCGGGTAGGATACTGTACAAATACCGTTTTTTCTAATGTAAGAATGAAAAAAACTCGATACGTTTATATAATTTTCTGTTGTGTTACATTTTCTGTACGCCAGGGGTAAGAATTTGTTTGTTTTGTTATCTGTGTGCTATAGTGAAGAAGCACCTTATTTATCATATGTAAGTCATACTACTCGAACATTAAACGTGATTTTTATTTTATTAACTTTCATGTATGTCACAGATAAGATTTTCTTTGTTTTTTCATTAGTACTATACTACACAAGTACCTTATTATTTTGATAGAATTTCTTGTACACACAAACACATTAAAACTGATCATTGTATGTGACTTTTGGAATATGACTATACAAATGTACATAATGATCGGTTAATTAGTTTAAAAGTGAATCCAATACATAGAAATATATCAGCATATACACATAATAATAATTCATAATGATCGTTTAATTAGTTTAGAAGTAGATCCAATACAAATGCCATTACTTGATCTATTTATGTGATTTTTGGAATGTGACAAATAAGCTGATATGTCATATATATTTTGAATATGACATTTTCGTTTGGTAAATCAAAAACATTCTCCTGTATGTTTTTAATAAAAGTGTTCTTGTGTATTTATTACATAACATTTAAAAATCAAGAATATCAGAATGTAAAAACAAGGAGCTGATGGAGATCGAAACCGCAACACTTGCGCTAATAATTGGTCAGGCTATCCGTTGCACCAAAGGTACAACAGCCTTAGTAACTTTGTGAAATATCTTAATACATATATTTCTCTTTTACTCGATGTACGCATGCGACCAATAACATTGTGCTACGCTCGTCAAGGTGTTATTGCTTTCAAGTTTGAACCCTTTTTTTAAGCCCTTAGCAATTGTTTTTATCGATTAAATGACCCTAATAAAATTCTGCAATATTTTGAGCTATTGCACTCCTTCCAACGATCATCCGTCTAGGAGGAGATACAAGTTGAAAAACCGAGACAGACACACACAGAGAGACATAGTGAGATTTATATATTAGGTAATATATATCGTATATATGAAATAGGTCGATGATTATACGTATTATTTGTAATCATGTTTTGCATTTGCTTCTAATATCTTGAAATTTTTCATTCAATAAATTTAAGATATTTGCTTTTCTAAGGAAGGTCCGTTTTGTGACATAACAGAACCATTTTTATGAAAGTATATTAAAATGAAAAAATAATATAGATAGATTTCTATGGGTCGTTCTGTTTATAATTATTTATTTTTGTAAAAAAACAAACTTATAGCCATTGAATTATAAATGGTTTGCCACACTTATAGGTATAATTTAAACGCAAAAAAAAAACAGTTGAGACGTTGAAAACGTACACAGTGAAAAACGTTTTTTGTAGCGGTGATTATTTGTTTATGTACGCATGCGCAACCGGAAGTTGTAAACCGGATGTTGGGTTACAACACCAGTTACAAAGTCATTTGAGTTTTATAATTATATAGATATATACACGAAATCTGGACAAATTTAAATATCATATATAACCGTATTTTACGACCGGGCAAAGCCGGACGTCTTTCCCCGCTAGTATATATATATATATATATATATATATATATATATATATATATATATATATATATATAATTTAAAGGAGATTAGAATAATAGTCTAAAGAGCTAAGTGTATTTTAATGTAATAGTGAAATTACTAGTTTAATTAAAATACAGGAAATGCTCGTTGTAATTTAGATATATAATAAGCTCGATAGTTAATTGACTTTGTTGTTGTTCCTTCTTATGAAACTGATTTTTAATTTAATTAAAACTTGATTTTTAAATTAAAAATTTTTTTTTTTAATTTTTAAATTATAAATCACATTACTTAATATTGAATTAGCTCTAGGACATTTAACTATCGAGCTTATTATATATCTAAATTACAACGAGCATTTCCTGTATTTTAATTAAACTAGTAATTTCACTATTACATTAAAATACACTTAGCTCTTTAGACTATTATTCTAATCTCCTTTAAATTATTAGCTCCCTATAACAGGTTGAGTTTATATACGTAATTGTAGATATGTTTCATAAGAAGGACATACAATTATCAACTAAATGCATCCCCATACCCCCTAAAGACACCTTTATAATCAGCTTAATTACAAGTATAAATACATTTATAAGGAACTTGAGATGGAAAGCCTACCATTTTGATAATTACCAAAGTGAAACCACAGAACCAATACACCACCAACCTGGAGAAATAAAAGAAACCATCCTCAGACAAGACAATGAAGAAAGAAAAGCAGCGAAATACTACAGACTAAAAACATACAAAAACCCTAAGAGAAACATAGACACTGAAAATTTTGAAAATGACTTAATCAACCTGATTAAAAATATTAAATTTAAGAAAAATAAAAAATATATCACTCCAACACTTAAAAAAATAAATAAATTTTCAAAATCTATTTCTACAAGCCACCAAAATAAACTCATAGTACCGGCAGATAAAACTGGAAATTTCTACACAATGGACTATATACAATATAAAAATCTAATATATAAAGAACTTAATAAAAATTATAAAACTACTAATAAATCAGCACTAAATAAAATAAATAATGATGCAAAAAACATTTTAACTAAACTTAAAATAGATAATTACACAGAAATAACGGTACCAGGTACCCCGAGATTTACTTTAAAAGACCACAAACACAGCTTCAATATTAACCCTACTATTAGACTCATTTGCCCCTCGAAATCAGATATAGGACTGGTTAGTAAAAACATATTAGATAGAATTATCCCCAAAATTAAATCCATAATAAAATACCCACTGTGGCAATCTTCCAACCAAGTAATCGACTGGTTTTCTAATATTCAAAATAAAAATAATATTAAATTTCTTTCTTTTGACATTGAATCATATTACCAATCTATATCACCTATCCTACTTAATAAATCTCTATTAATGGCACGAAAATTAACTAATATAACTCAAGACGAAACTAAACTAATACTTATAGCTAGACAGTCTTTAATAACATTTGATAATAAATATTGGACCAGGAAAAATACCCCTAACCACTTCAACATTTTAATGGGATCGACGGACTCGACTCAGGTCACTGATCTAGTTGGCCTTTTCCTTTTAAATGAAATACATTGTATACTCCATAAACAATTCAAACTTGAAGGAGGGCTATATAGAGATGATGCACTTTTCATAACGAATTCTACTAATAAAAATTATGAAAAAGCAATTAAAGCTCTACATAAATTATTTAAAAATTATGGACTTAGTATAAAAATCGACCCTAATAAAAAAATTGTTAATTTCTTAGACATAACCTTAAATCTTGAAAATTCTACCTTTGAACCATACCATAAACCTAACCAATCACTTCTATATGTCCACAATCAATCAAACCACCCTAAATCAATATTAAAATCAATAGTTCCCAATATCGCTCTAAGAATTTCTAGACTGTCTTCTACTAAATCAATATTTACCAAAAATGAAAAATACTATAATGAAGCCCTTAAAAACTCTGGATATAATTCACAAATTAAATTCATAAATGAAAATGATAGAAACATAAACTGCATTAAAAATAAACCTATTAAGAGCGTAATAACATATAATATGGCAATGTCTTCCCGTATACGAGTTAAGAAAAATAACCAGGAGACAAAAAAAGATAAAACCAAACTACAAATATTAGATAATAATATAAATAAACAACAAACTAAAACCCGCAAACGTAAGAATAGACACAAGGAGATCCTATGGTTCAACCCCCCATATTCCAAAAACCTAGAAACAAACATAGCTAGAGAATTTTTTAAAATATTAGATAAGAACTTTAAAGCCCCCCCATAGATATAATAAGATTTTCAATAAGAACACAATTAAAGTCTCTTACTCTACTATGCCTAACCTTCATCAGAAAATAATTAGCTCTAATAATAATAAAATTAATAAACTACAAAATACAACTATACAAAATACATCGGACTGTAACTGTAGAAGAAAAAATAAATGTCCCCTACAAGGCTCATGTAAAATTAAAAATGCTATCTATAGCTGCACAGTATCAAAAACTCCAAATATACAAGAACCTATCAACAGCCATAACTCAACTACCAGATTAAATAATAACACCAACTTAAATCAATCTACCGATCAATTACTAACCAACCCACCACATTATAATCCAACAATAGACCTAACGGAAAATAATCATAATAATCAAGAGGTAATATATATTGGTTCCACATCTGGCCCAATAAAACATAGAATTTCAACGCACAAACATTCTTTTAAAAATAACTCTCTATCAAACCAAACTACTCTATCCAACTATATTTGGCAACTAAAAAATAGCAATATTTCTTTCAACTTAAAATGGCAAATAATTGAGACTTGCAAATCATATAAACCAGGAGATAAATTTTGTACATTATGTACAAAAGAAACCCTAAAAAATTTAAAATATGAAGATATAAAAGGCACAACCAAACTAGTAAATTCAAAACATGAGCTTCTATCATGTAATCATAAACGTTGGTTTAAATTTAATAAATATAAACCACCTTAAATCATTAAAAATTACTCATTAGTAAAAATAGATTACTTTTTTTTTTTTTTAATAAATTAAGTTAGACCAATTACCGCCCTTAGACTCGTAAATCAAATAATAAATAAAGCCAATAACACATGACAATTATCTCCCCTTAAAAACTTGCAAAATAAATATTCTCTCTCTATAGATATTAACTGTAGCGTCTTTAAATCAAAATACGCTAACGGAAACAATTTACTGCACGAGCGTCGCCCTTTTAAAATTCATCATTCAATAAAATAAAAAGCTATAGCAAACATCTAAATGACTACTTTAAATACAGTTCCTGATTTCAAAAAAAAGAAAAACTAAAAGGTAACTATATCTATATATTTTTAAATCAAATTTATTATGTAAATTCAAAAAAAAAAAAAAAAAATTTTTTTCTACTCATTTCTATCTCTAACCTATACTAATTTTCTTATAAATTTTAAATCCAAACCTTTTACTTCAATTTTTCAGATTCATCTGCCTTACTTTTAATGCTAGGTTTATTTTTGGTGTCTTTTCAATTCAATATAAATCCTCCTAAATTTGCTGATGAGGAGACCGTGCTTACCAAAAAAACTATGTATAATTGTTTTACGTGACTTCATGTATACCACAAATAAAAAGCACGGATTTCCGAAACGATCGTACAGATAATTGACTTTGTTGTTGTTCCTTCTTATGAAACTGATTTTTAATTTAATTAAAATTTGATTTTTAAATTAAAATTTTTTTTTTTTAATTTTTAAATTATAAATCACATTACTTAATATATATATATATATATATATATATATATATATATATATATATATATATATATATATATATATATATGACAAAATGTCTACATTCCAAATTCCAGGATGTTGTCCATTTTACCTTTTATTTCTTTAAGCATGTTAAAATGTGCAATTCTTTATTTGGATGACAGCACCTGTTTCATAACGCATATAATCATGTAATTATTATGTCATTCAAAAATTTATTTCGCTCTTAACTCACCAGAAGAAAAGGAACTCATCAACTTAAAAAGCAAATAAAAAAATCAATCATTGCGTTAATAATAGAAACACGATTGTAACTTCTCTTCCGATTTTCGGATTTTGTAATCATACCCATATTCCTTTATTTCTTAAATTTGAGGAGTTCCTTTTCTTCTGATGAGCAAAGGATCGAATAAACTAAAAAATTGACATAATAATTAGATGAATAATTCTGCTGTGAAACAGGTGCTGTCAGGAATTAAACATTTTAACGTGGTGAAAGAAATAAACAGTAAGATTGACAAGATCTGGAAAGTTGGAATACGGACCTTTTGTCATTTATTTATATATGCTCTGTAGTTACATCGCTCCTAAATAAAAGACTTGGTATGAATAAATAGGTGAAATATAATTGAATAAGCATATTTCCCCCAACATACATATAGATGCCATCACACACACACACACACACACACACACACACACACACACACACACACACACACACACACACACACACACACACACACACACACACACATATGTTTACACGTTTTAACTGAGAAAGTTTCATTTTCATTTTAGGTTATTTTCTCAGTTTTAACAGAATGTTGTATTTTCTTTTTATGCGTGAATATTTTATTTGAAGTGATCTTCACTTTCGAATGCCGAAATTATTCCAAAACGTTTGATAAGAGAATGTATAGATTAAAAGCCGATGGAAATCGGGTGCGTAATTTACTGTTATTAAATTAGAATGAATTGCTTTGCGCGTTGGTTGTGCTTGATATAAAGATGATAAAGTGACATTCCCGTGGGATAACAACCAGAATTCAGTTTGACATTTTTTTCTTTTATTTGTGAGTCCGGGGAAGATATTTATCTTACACACTGCGAATGGTTTATTTAATTATTAGATAATGTACCTATCTACATCGTGTTTCCCATATATTCATCTTTTGCCTGTCAACGTAATTATCATGATAAAGCGTGTTATTTTAAATAAGGATTTTATTTTACTAATAGTGCTGACTGAAACACAACGTATATCAGAGGTTGCGTATCTATTTTCAGGTTTATATTTGTTACTTAAACTTTTTCACTATAATACGGAACTGTACATCAACTTGTTTTTTTTTTAATACACACAATAAAGGAATGAGGGAAAAAGCGAAAAAAAATGCCGATTACGCTTAAAAGTCTCTCGAATAAAATCCGAGTCTTTTAAACCTTGTCCATACAGAAAACGCCATTTACAGTGTTTATGAAATTGCATTAACAGAATGAACAATGCATAACCTATTATCAATTTCTAAGTGGACGGAATTTCGACCTAAAAAAATGTGGAAACCAAAACAGGAATAACACTTCTCTCGTGACGTCACCTTCTTGCGCAATGGAAGGTAGACAATTCGTACATTATCGTAAAGATGGCTTTTGCACTAAATTCATGTAATCTGCTGATATCACAGAATGAAATCTGAAGTTCTTCCGTTGTATCGAGTTGCAAAGGGAATTACCAAAATCGTTCAAAAGTGACTATTTTCTTTTTCTAAAGACAAGGAATTCTTTTCCATTTAAAAATGTGCAAGTAAAAGAGACACTTTATTGCTGGTGAAATACAGTAAACATAAGAGATATTTAAATTTTGTAAAAGTTTACTTATTTGTTATTAAAATTTTGAAATTCAACAAAACTAAAACGATCTGTGCTTTGTTTTAAAGAAATATTTATTTACCTTTAAAGATAATTCAATAATTATTTTCCGTAACCACAGCCAAGGTAAATGTTTCTCGCATGCTTTTCCCGTTAGGGATTTTCCCTCTTTTTTCTTTCTCTTCAAAAAATGCTCCATTGCCAAAAGTGGGTTTATTCATGAAGTCTGAAGAAATGCTGGTTTTTGAAAATTTTTCAAACGATATAATGCTTGAAATTGTCGAACTGGACATTGAAACAATTGTAACGTAAAATGAAATACACTTTTTGTTGCCATCAACACCTTGTTTTGAAGTCTTGATTTTGCATACCCAGTATATATATATATATATATATATATATATATATATATATATGATGCGAGGCTCTTTGTGTAAACAAATTGAGCTTAAGTATTTGGATAATGTCAAAACATTGTTAATTCACTACCTGCATAACAGCAGCCGAATAACGCAATGGTTAGGACCTCCGACTGTTGTTTGGGCGATCGAGTTTCGATCCTGGCTCGAGGTAGTTGCTTGTCTAGCCGCACTGATGAGCTGTGAAACAGCGAAACATTACTGTATGTGGATGACTAAATATATTTATATATATATATATATATATATATATATATATATATATATATATATATAAATTGAACTTTGCTTTGTATGTGTGTGTAAGTCCATTCCTAATACTCCGAAACGGCTGAACAAAGTTTCTTTAAAATTTACAGAACTTTAGTGTATAAGTCTGGGAGTGATCTTAGCTAAGTTTTATCTCAGAATACCCCCGATAATTACCGATAATCGAAACCGTTATTTTAAGTAATCTATCATCGGTGAAGCCATTTTTTCCATGTCATCGCTTAGCAGGACCATGAAACGGACCATGAAAATTCTACTGTGGGTAAGTTAATAGAGTTTTTTTTTTGTTTTTTTTTGGCATAGCGTGATCTGTAGGTTCAAACTTCTTTATTATTTTTCATTAACTGCAAAGGATTTTATAAGACTTGGCAATTTACATGTTTTTTTATGCATGATATGGTCTGTACGTTGAAACGCCGCGCGTAAATCTCTTAATGTGTTTTTTTTTCGTTAACTGGAAAGAAGTTTATATAAAATAATTTTACAAAAGAAACAGTAGGTTCTCTAGAGTGCAATGTAGAGTAACATATATTTTGGACTAACTTACTGCATGAAGGCATGTGAAGTGTCCTCCTGGGCGATTTCACGGATTTCGATGGCAATAAAAATAAGAGTGTGAAATATTCGTTGATCACCATTGAATCCCGGGCAACGTCGGGTCTCCCTGCTACTATATATATATATATATATATATATATATATATATATATATATATATATATATATATATATATATATAATTATAAAACTCAAATGACCTTGTAACGGGTGTTGTAACCCAACACCCGGTTTAAAACTTCCGGTTGCGCATGCGTACATAAACAAATAATAAACGTGACAATAAAACGTTTTTTACTGTGTACGTTTTCAGCGTCCCAATTGTTTTTCTCGCGTTTAAATTATACCTATAAGTGTAGAAAACCACTTATAATTAAATGGCTATAAGTTTTTTTTCAAAAATAAACAATTATAAACAGAACGACTCATAGAAATCTATCTATATTCTTTTTCATTTTAATATACTTTCATAAAAATGGTTCTGTTATGTCACAAAAACTATTTTCTTTGCCTCACAAGTGTCACTCTCATACATTAATTCCATAGCTAATATAACATACTGACCCAACGGGTCACAGGTAGTCTAGTATAATTATAAAACTCAAATGACCTTGTAACGGGTGTTGTAACCCAACATCCGGTTTACGATTTCTGTTGGCGCATGCGTACATGAACATAAACCCATAACAGCATAAACAAATATACACAAATCACTGGACCGGTTTCGTTCGGACAAACGAACCTTCCTTAAAAAAGCGAATATCTTAAATTTATTGAATGAAAAACTTCAAGATATGAGAAACAAACGCAAAACATGATTACAAATAATACGTAAATCATCGACCTGTTTCATATATATGATATATATTACCTAATATATAAATCTCACTATGTCTGTGTGTGTGTCTGTCTCGGGTTTTCAAAATGTATCTCCTCCTAGACGGATGATCGTTGGAAGGCGTGCAATAGATCAAAAGATTGCATTTTTGGTGCAGAATTTTATTAGGGCCATTTAATCGATAAAAACAATTGCTAAGGGCTTCAAAAAGGGGTTCAAACTTGAAAGCAATAACACCTTGACGAGCGTAGCACAATGTTATTGGTCGCATGCGTACATCGAGTAAAAGAGAAATATATGTATTAAGATATTTAACAACGTTACTGAGGCTGTTGTACCTTTGGTGCAACGGATAGCGTGATCGATGACTAGTATAAGTGTTGCGGTTTCGATTTCCATCAGTTCGTTTTTTTGCATTCTGATATTCTTGATTTTTAAATGTTATGTAATAAATACACAAGAACACTTTTATTAAAACAAGGCCGGTAGCCATTAGTCGCGTGCTCTCGTGTAATGAATGAATGCGTGAATGTAGGATTGACATGAAATTCTTAAAGATAAACTAAAATGACCGAAAAATGGGTTGAAATGACTTAAATGAATAAAAAGTAAATGACTTAGAATGACTTTAATGAACTTAAGGATGAATTGAATGATTTTAAGAATGACTTTTATATCACAAAAAATATTTGATTTAGGGAATTTGAAACGTTATTTTCGTATTCAGGAACCCCGAAAACCAATAAATAGTGGTATAATAAACATAAAATTTAACTAATTAACTGATCATTATAAATTTAATGTATTATATATGTTTGTATATTTGTATAGTTAGATTCCATAAATCACATACAGTGATCAGTTTTTAATGTGTTTATGTGTACAAGAAATTCTATCAAACTAATAAGGAACTTGTGTAGAAAACTCATGAAAAAAAAAAAGAAAATCTTTTCTGTGACACACATGAAAGTTATTATAACCGAAAATCACGTTTAATATTCGAGTAGCATGACTTACATATAAGAAATAAGGTGCTTCTTCACTATAGCACCCAGATAACACAACAAATAATAATAAAGACTGGTTATTAGCTGCTTTAATCATTTTTTCACCACAGTCCAATAAAAGATATTTTATGTAAAACTTCGACAGCGTCTGTTAATTGATATTTAGGTTAACCTTATATAATAAGATGCTTTTATGATAACGGCGAAAAGAAACATTCTCGCATACTGTAAAGTTAATGTTCATCTCGACGGAAACCATTTACAATTAAATAAGGTTGTATTCCCAGCTCCCAAATACGATCGATAAAAATCGATAAATCGATAAAAGTATTAGGTTGGTGTAAAAATAATATCGTTTTCCCACATATATTACTTTTATATATGATTTCTGAATTAATTCATTGATATATATATATATATATATATATATATATATCGTTTTGAAGCGCGTTTTTCGTTCCATCGAATCGTGTTATTCGTTACCGTTCTCAATCTCTTCATTCATTTTTTGCAGGCTTTTCGACAGCATGGACAAAATTCAAATCGGCACGATTTTCTTGTTTCAGTTCAAACTAGGCCGAAAAGCTGCTGAGACAGCTTGCGATATCAATGATGCGTTTAGCCCAAGAATCACTAACGAACGCGTAGCACAACGGTGCTTAATGAAATTTCGCAATAGTGACAAGAGCCTCAAAAATGAAGACGGTCGCGACCGGCCGACTGCAGTTATTAACGAACATTTGAGTCTTAATTTAAACCGATCCTCGCAAAACCCCACGAACGGTTGCTGTTGAACTCAAGGTCGACCACTCAACAGTCGTTTGCTATTTAAAGCAAATAGGGAAGTTAAAATAAGTTGGATAAATGGGTTCTGCATGAATTGAACGATAATAAAAAAAAATCATCATTTGGAGGTTTTGTCTACGCTCATCTGCGCAACAAAAACGACCCATTTCTTGAGCTGATTGTGACTTGTGATCCTTTACGACAACCGGTGACGTTCGGCACAGTGGTTGGATGCCGGAGAAGCTCCAGAACACTTCCCGAAGCCAAAAGGTTATGATGACTGTTTGGTGGTCTACGACCAGTCTCATCCATCACAGTTTCTTGAATCCGGGCGAAACAATTACAGCGGAGAAATACTGCCGACAAATTGACGAAATGCACCAGAGGCTCCAACGTATGTGTCCGAGATTGGTTAATATGAAGGGACCAATTCTCCTCCATGCCAACGCTCGTCGCCCGCATGTTGCTCAACATCAAAAGCTGACGGTGATATAGTTGTTACTAACGTGTGTTGGAATTCATTTTTCTCGCGGTGTCATTTATTTATTCATCGTAATCCGACGACAACTGACCCGAGAAAAGTTAAGGTCATAATGCATAATTATGTGAGCTGTATCAACAAAAACCCTCAGTATTTCAGAAATGCCCTCCATTGCAATTATACTTTCACCCAAAATTAGCATATTAACCAAATCCATCATTTCAGCTGTGCACACCATTGTGAGCCTGCAGAATGGCGTGAGAGTTTTTTTTATTGATCTCCAACGCTGCTCGTCGTCTACTTCGTTGATAGAATATCTCACCGCCCTCTCTCATTGATGTGTAGTGGATGGTACACTGGGTAGTAAGGTTTATGTGTAAATATCGAAGTTTCTGTGTATTTCTCTCCTCTAGCTGTAAATAATGCAAGAAAAAATGCCAACAAAATGGCTACTCAAAGGATCACGTTCTGATTCTTTTATTGCACTCGGCGAACGAAGAGAGCTCCGAAAAAAGTCAACCTACTGGCTAAAAGAGGCAGACATTTATCTCTTCTTATTCATAACTTATTTCGAACTTCTTGTCCGTGGCGGTATATTCTGATACGCGCTCCTAACATCTAATTTAATTTCTAATGAAATCTTCAACTTTCGGCACTCCAATTGCTCTCTAAATTTTAAAAGAGGCTTTGTCAGTCGGTCGGTTGGTTCATTTGTCAGTATTTCAGTAGATATATTATAATTTAGGTCTGAAATAACATCTTCGTTGGTCTGTTACGATTATATTTTAAATAGTCTTTTTCTTGGCCAATTACGCTTAAATTTGAAAAAGCATTTTTGTTCATCTGTTACCATTATGTTTTAAACAGCCTCATCGTTACGATTAAGTTTGAAATAGCAATTTAATCGCTAAACAAGTAGAGTTTGTAGACGCTTGTTATTTTAGACGCACCAAGCATCTCAGTAATTAGTAGGGCTCTGACAACATAATATTCTTATGATTGTTCTGACTCTCGACTATATATCCTACAAAGTTAGGCACAGTAATTAACCGAGAACCACATCCCTCTATATAAAAGCATATAAGATATCTACGGATACACACTCGAGAGTCAAAACAATGAAAAGGATATGATGTTGTGCTAGCCCTAGTAATGAGCTTCATCCAAGATTTTGCGCATCACACTTTAAGTTTTAAATATAAGCGTAAATTTTACTATAAGTTTGAAAGAACGTTTCCGTTGCTTTGTCACGCTTAAGTTTTTTTTAATGACATTTTAATTCTGAAACACGTAGGTTTCATGGAAGTATCTTTAAATTTTTTGTTTAATTATGGAAATCGCCTCAGACTTAGCGTGAAGGCACTTTGCTATAAGAAGCTAACAAGAACGAAAGAAGATTATCCAAAAACAAGGGATGCCCATTGGTTTTAGTCTTGAAACAAACCAAGACTATAAGTAGGAGGAAAACAGTTAGCAAGAAAAGAATTCTACAAACCTGCAGTTCTCGTAAAAGAAGCTATTAAAATAGGAAATGCATTCTAAGTATCAAAACAACGAATTGATGGGAACCTCTAGACCAACGAGTCAAACGATCTGGAACAAAGAAAGTAGAGAATATGTAAGAGAATTCTGAAGAACCCATGTCATAATAGTATGAATTTAAGCAGATGCATCTGCTTAAATTCATTTAATTTTTAAGAGGCTTCGCCAGTCGGTTTGTATGTCACGCTTAAAATATTTTTGAAACAATCACATGGCTTCAACATGGCGGCGATATGACAGGTACTGAAACTGGGAAGACAGGGTGAGACCTACTAGAAAATAGACTCTCTTTTTTTCACCCTGTCTCGAAAGAGAGAGGCTAATAATTGCATATCACACTTTTTTTTTTTAAATAACATGTTCATTGCGAAACGCGTATATTTCATGGACGCATCTCATTTGAGATTTCTATCAACGTCTAAATCTAAACGCAAGTTCCATGAACAAAGCTTCTTTCCTAAAACTGCCCGGTTGTGGAACTCTGTTCCGCTAGCCTGCTTTTCGGTTGTCTACAACATGGTCATCTTCAAGCCCCATATAAACAAATTCCTTGTCAAGCAATCTCCTTGAATAGTCAATTTCTATCCGATTTTCATCACCGTACACGCATTAATCCTTATTCTCGAGTGGCCTTACGGCTTTGATAAGTGGTGACTCCCCTGTAAAATAAACCTTAACATCGCTATAACTGGCTCCGTACGTCGGTAGATCTGTCACGCTTAAGTTTCCAGTAGCATTTCTGTCTATATTAGCAGGACATGTGGACATTTCACAGCGGCATCTTCCATATGTAATATATTGCTGCTGGGTATTCGGTTAACATTCAGCTCTTTTGTTAAAACTGTAAAATATTTATCTAAGTAATCTGGTTAATGTTATGTCAAAATATATCTGGTTATCATAGTTTATCTCCAATATCCTAATAGGAGTCTGTGACATATTTCCATTGCATGACGCTCAGTATGAACAGAAACCCCACAATATCATTATACCATCTTTAGACAGAACAGGTATTACTCTTAGATCCTAGCTAGAAGACCAAGAAGGAATATCTTAGTTTCACGTACGGCCCAAAAGCGACATCATTTAAAAGATTAGTTTTTTTTTTCATTGCGTCTCCGGTGATTGGGAGATCCTATTAATTAAAACGGAGGATAGAAGGTGATAGGATACTATGAACATTAAATTAGCGTATCTATAGACTTATAATGTAATATCCGCAGTATGTTTTCACTTTTATCCTCTTTTTTAATAAATAGGATCTCCCGATGGAATGATTTGTAATCTGGAAACACACGTACGTTAAATGTACTAATATATAGATGCTACGATTAATGCGACCACGCATTTCTATTAGAAGCTTAGTCTGCTGATAGGTCTATCATGCTTAAGTTTGGAATAGCATTTCCATCGCTAAAAGTGTACATTGAATGAACGTATCTTAAAAACGTATGTTCCTGTTTATTAGTTTTGAACTTTAATGTTTCTCTTTGTTTTCTTTTGAAGTAGTCGCCATTTGTATTTTTATTCTTAGATTAACCCATGAACATTTCTATTATCTACTGACATTCAAATCATCCCACTCGAATGAAAGCAAAGTTCAAGGGAAGAATTAATGCAGCATCCTTATTCCGTTAACGTTATTTGAGTAGTTTTTTTTTGTTTTTAAACAAAAGTTTCCAATTTTATTTTGTTTTATAACTTTTGTGTAACACAACTTTAATAAAATAACTGTCCATAGCTTATAAAGTTTACAAATTACATTAAATACCGGCAACTTAAAAGCAAATTATAAACTTTTACGAAATGTATAAGCCCACGTTAGAAAAGAATACGCCCAATAAAACCAAGTTGAAATACTGTTCTACGAACGGAGGTCAGTCAAGAAGAAAATCACAGACACAAAGTTTAAAAGTAATTTTATGATCATCACATCAACAAGAAGTGTGATCCTGATTAAATTTCACTCTACCGAATCTTAACCTCCCATATTTCTACATTGGAAATAATCCTCAAACTATTACTGAACTGAAGAGGATCATTCAGTCGAAATCAGATTAGTGCCCATATTACATAACCAATGACCCTATGTCATAGCGATTACAATCTGTTAGTGTCAATCTTGACAAGTCGAACTGAGTGCAGATCAATTAAGGCTTCAGTCTATCTATCTATGAGAGTCGCTAATAATACTCTAATAAGGAAAAGATAAACACTGTTAATCGTCAGAGCGAAATGCTCCCCGCAAGGTATCTGTCTGATGTCTTCACTTATTTATCCGTAATAAGATAGTTAATTAATTAGTTAAGAGAATACTAGTTTCTTTCTTATGTGCAATCTATTTCTTTCTAAAAATAGACATTAAAATCCTCATTCGCTTCTAGTTTCTTGTTCTACACACGTAAAAGAAATATTAATTAATGAAATTAATTGATGAAAACGTTAAAATACGCATGATGTCCCGTATATCGAGGTTAATGAAGAAAATAAGGTTTTAGTCAGTCTGTTCATGAGAATCGTGAGGAACATATAGCTAATAATGTTCTAATAACGAAAGGAAAAATTTGTTAATCGCTAAGTGCGAAATGCACCCCATCCAAAATAGACATTAAAAATTCTCGTCTGCATCTAGTTTCCTTTTCTAGACACATAGAACACTTAATTAATGAAAACATCACAATAAGAGAGTAGTGTACCAGAGTTATTACTGCCTATTTATTTCCTTCCTACGAAAGGAAGTTGTGCCCCAAAGCCAGAACGTGGAGAGAATAAGTCGGCGCCCCTAAAAAATGACAATTTCGCCTCATAATAATTGCCTAGGCAACTCCGTTGGCATTCCTACGCCCAAGTAACGACCAGGTAGTTAGCAAATAAGAACACCCACGTAGTTAGTAACTAATCCGTCCCTAAAGCGAGAAACTAATATCTTAGAGGGTGAATTGTCTAGATCTACCGAGGACTAATACCTCAGCCCGACAGATAAAACGTAACCCAGACTAATTTTCAAGAATGGTTTCTCGACTGGTATCTTTCAGTCAAAAGTCTATAAGCAACAGAAGTTGCAGAGAGACTGTTCATATTCATGACTGAAGTATATTAGTAGAAAATATGCTTGGATCGCAGAAAAGATTAGTTAATTCATTTTATTAACGATTCCATAGATTGCATATTTGTCACTCAATACGTTTACTTTAAAAACGTTTAACCTGACCTATAAAAATATCTAAGTTATTCGAACTTAATTTTATGGAAGTCGCTCTAGATAAGACGTGAAGTTACTTGATGTAAAGAGAAAATGCAAATATTAAATAGACGAGTTCCAAGAATATTCGTTCTTGTTTATTACTTTTAAGGTTCTACACCTTTTATGTCTGAAAAGAAAACGTCGTGGTAGTTAATGTTATAAACCAGAAGATTACCCGTCCCAGTACGAGTACAATAATTCCATATGAACAACACTTTCCATCACTCTTTATGCCCGCTTACGAAGATTAAAAACAAAATATAATAATAGTACATTTTATGTAAAATTTGGATCAAAATTTATTAAGTAATTTTTAATGCCTAAAATTTAAGGTTGGAGCTTAAGAGACCACAAGAATAAATTAATATTCATGGAAACTTTCTAAATCGGTTTTTCTAATGACTATCGATTGTAGCTAGAAATCTTGCGAGGTAGACCCTTATGCCATACCCTATCAAATACATTTGATACGTTAAAACTATTGCTCCAGAAACGAAACACTCGTCAATATATTTATCAATCCTGCATGATATTGCAGTTAGCTCATCCGTTGTTGATCTCGCAGGACGAAAAATATATTGCATGTCACTGAGTAGATTATTTTTGCTCAGGTTATTGACAGCTTCTTTATTTATCACGGATTCGAGTAACTTACGATGCACAGGATACTGATTAATCTGTACTGAGCAACAGAAGATCGATCTGCAATGTTTTTAAACACAGAGCAGACTGAGAAAATTTTCTAAGAATCATTTATCCATTAGACAAGATTTGAACAGAATGGGGGATCGTTCTGGTTGCAGATCAGAATGTTGTCGGGGCCAATTGCTTTGCAATGTTTGACAGAATATTTTATTTTACTCTTTCCCCATCAAACTAGACATATTGCAGCTTGGAACGTAAAGGCAACAATTTGGAGTCGTATCTAACAGATGACTGTTGAAAGTTGATCAGCTAAATGTCTGTTCGCATTATATTTAAATTTCTGCAGGTTAGTCCAATCAGTGAAGCAGGAAACAGGGCAAGAATTTTAAAGTTTAGCAGTTCGAGGGAAGAAACTGTTAACTTAAAAAGCTTTCCAGTATCTAGGTATCTCAAAATTGAAGGGGTGGGATTTTGCTGCTGTCGCGAATACGTACGTCGAGGGGACGCAAGAGTTCATCAGAGCACATTTCAATAGTTATGCAATTAAAAGGAAATATGGCCATCTTCGCGATTTCTTTTTGACCATCAGAAATTCCAACATAGTTTTGAAGCTTTTAAACATTCAACTGGAAAGTAATATATAGCTAGAGTAAAAGTTTATGAGCCAAAATTAAGTGTTACAGTTCTTTGGGGTGCTGATTCGTTTAAACTAATAAAAACGAAACAACAGACATCAAGTTTTCCAGCACATTCATATTGCATCAATGAACCCAAGTACATTACATTGACAATTAACTGACAAGACACACTTTTAAATATGTCACTTTTTCTTGACCTTCTGTCTCACTCTGCCCACATAATTGTGAGGGGGCTAAATAAATCAAGGCTTTCTGGGAGTCAAAATCAGACCCAGCACAAGGAGTGTGCTCCTTTCTCCAAATACATAAAAGTGACCCTATGAGAATTGTTGGGATCTATGCAATCAGAAGATAGCCAAGGAAGTCCAAACACTTTGTTTCTGTGTTTTCTCTAGTCTTCTATAACAAACTAAATTCCTGTATTATACAAGCCCTCTGTTGTGGTGTGGCCACCCTAGGGATAATAAAGAACTATTTCACTAACTATAAAGACCGGGAGAATATGTCTGTTGGCGTCAGGACAAGCTATGCAGAAGTTATGCGCACTTAGCAGTCGGATTGACGTATAACCACATACTTTATTTGTTGTATTTGCTTTTTTTGTTTAATATATTTGTTTCCACCAAACACCGAGTTGTGTTTTTCTTCCAAACTCTAACAAGTTCGCAACACTCTCGATTAACGATACACTTTTTATATACAAATTAATTTATAAACCTTGAAATAATTAAATCAGTTCAATCAATATTATATTTCAGTTAGATTTAAATTAGAGTAGTTGAAGAATTTTTATTTACTACCTTAGTGTTTGGATTTGAAATAGTATGCATGTTTGTAATATATATATATATATATATATATATATATATATATATATATATATATACGAGGGGCGTGCAATAAATACTGCCCCTGACCAACTTCCAGTTGTCTGATCTAGCTGAAATTTTGCATGTGCAATGATTTATATCTCTAGGGGTTATGTGGCAAATTACAGCTTTTAACTAATTGTGGTTTCAGGTGTTTGAACTGAGTCAGGTGTGAAATGGAGCCTATTGAATGTCGAGCAGTGATCCGGTTTTTGTATTTGAAAGGACGCACACCACTGGATGCCCCATCATATGACCTTGTAAAACGCTGGCATTGTGAATTCAAACATGGCCGGAAGTCTTTGGAAACAGCTCCCAGATATGGTCGCCCCCTTCTGCCATTAATGAGGCATCTCTCCGTCAAGCTGAGGCTGCCATTTTGGAAGATCGGCGCATTACTATTCGCCAAATAGCACAAGATGTCAAGATTAGTACAGGGTCTGTTGAAACTATCATTCATGACCATTTGCATATGCATAAGGTGTCTGCCAGATGGATTCCCAGTTTGCTCACACCATTCCAGAAGCGAGAACGCGTCGAGTGTTCGAGGATGAATTTGGAGATGTGCCAAGAAGATGAGTCAAAGTTTTTCAAAAGACTGATTACACAGGATGAAAACTGGGTCAATCACTATGATCCAGAGACCAAAGCCCAGTCAATGCAGTGGAAGCACTTGGACTCACCACCTCCAAAGAAGGCAAGGGTGCAGCCCTCCGCTGGCAAGGTCACGCTCACAGTCTCCAGGACGGAGTAGTGATGACAGATTTCCTGGCAAAGGGTACCACAATTACAGGAGCCTATTATGCTTCACTTTTGAGGAAATTAAGGGAAGCTATCAAAATCAAGAGGCGGAGCAAGATCAGCAAAGATACCCTCCTCCTGCAGGACAACGTTCCGGTCCACAACTCGAATGTCGCCAGATCAGAAGCACGGGCGTGTGGTTATGAAATCCTTCTCCATCCTTCCTACTCTCCTGACCTTGCACTCTCTGACTTTCACCTCTTCCCAGCAATGAAGTTGTTTTTGAAAGAAAAGCGTTTCCCAGATGACGCAGCCTTGATTTCTGAAGTCACGTCGTGGTTGAAGGACCAACCTGGGGTGTTCTACAAAAACGGTTTCCAGAGCTGCATCAAACTATGGGAGAAATGCATAACTCTGGGTGGTTCCTATGTAGAGAAAGACTAATAACTGTGCCAAGTTTCGTTGCTCTACTCCTATGGGAAGTGGGTCAGGTGCAGTACTTATTGCATGCCCCTCGTATATATATATATATATATATATATATATATATATATATATATATATATATATATATAATTTACAAGGGGCAATTTCAATGTGAAAATGTATAACATAATCGTATGCAAGATAAGTAAAATTAATTATTTGGTGTTTTTTCCCCCTTTTTTTGCTTATTTTTATTAAAAATATTATTTACCATCAATGTTGGGATTCGTATAGCATAATATTTCGAAAAATCCATCGTCAGATATGGTGAATGAGAATTCGTGCAATATATGTCATGAAGAGGACATTCGCAAAGAATGGAGTTTGATGCAAAATTCTTAACTTTTTATGATGTTGATCAGATAACCTTATGTGCATTGATGATTGAATAGAGTACACTCATCAAGATCCTGTTTCTTATTGATCTTGACAGTCCTAAAGACGTCTTTAGTTTCAGAACATCTATTTCGTTGATAGACATGGAGATACTGATTTCTGTGTGCAATGACGGCGACATATTTTGAAATGAACCACGGCTAGCTGTTTCGTTTCTGCATGAATTTCTTTGAGGGTAAGTAGCTGTCTATACCCACGATTAACTAATCAGTGAATCAAATATGATGCCATAAAGAACGCATTCTTTTTAAACATGGAACGCAAAGGTATTTCATATATTCGGATGTTATTTTAATCGGTTATTGAGTATGGGTACACTATGATGGAGAGGGAAATCTGAGGTTTTATTATATATATATATATATATATATATATATATATATATATATACATTAAAGCCGAAATTATTGGCACCCTTTCAATATTTACGTGTTTTTGAGAAAATTTTTTTTCACTAATTATTTTTATTAAAGTGTTGATGAACATTTATATCGACCATCTACAGATCTCCTGAAACACTTTTAATTTATTATAAAATATTCAAAATAAATATTATTAATGATAACAAAAAACAAATTTATTGGCAACAATGATTTTTATCATAGAATTCACGATATTTTTTGCAAAATAATACTTGTTTATTATGATTTGGGTATTGCATAATCTTCTAGAACGTTCCAAAGCCTTCTATAAATAACGTGCATTAGTAAATCCTTCACTTTATCAATAACACCAGACTGCAAAGGTGGCTAAAATTAAGGAACACAGTTTCGATGTTAGACAGAAAATAGTGGATGCACACATGAAATCCATTTCTAAGCGTTTTGAAGTTCCTGTGTCAACAGTGAGAAACATTATCAAGAAGTATGGTGTTTTCAATACGATTCAAAACTTGACAGGTGGAAGCCGTAAAAAGAAACTTTCTCCCAGAACTGTACGACAAGTCATTCGAGAAGTGGAAAAGGACCCGAAAACTACTGGTAAGAAAGTAGTCCAACAATTGAGCGATAAAGGTATTGAAATTTCTGTTTCGATATTGAGGAGGGCACTGAAGTCACACGGGATTCAGGGGTACCGACCAAGGAAGACTGCTCTCCTCTCCAAGAAACACGTTAAAGACCGCTTAGAGTTTGCACGAGTGTTTATTGACAAGGATTCAACTTTTTTGGGTTCTGTTTATGGTCAGATGAAACTAAAATTGAACTTTTTGGCAGCAGAGATTTGTCGTTAGTGTGGCGGAAGAAAGGAGAAGCCTTCAACCCAAAGAATACAGTCTCTACGGTGAAGTATGGTGGAGGAAATCGTATGTTTTGGGGTTGCTTTTCGGCCAATGGCACTGGAAAACTTGTCATTGTGGATGGCATCATGAGGCAAGATCAATACATTAAAATATTGACTGAAAATCTTAAACCGTCTGCAGAAGCCCTTAATCTTGGAACCAACTGGATCTTCCAACAGGAACTTCAGACTGTTGTTCTAATCCCCTTAAAATCGGTGAAAAAATGGCTTTTGGATAATGAAATAAACGTCCTGAAGTGGCCAAATCAAAGTCCGAACTTGTGGGCTGTGGTGAAGGCGAACGTGAACAGAAAGAAACCAAGGAACCTGAGGGAATTAGAAGATATCGCTAATGAAGAATGGTTTAATATTCCTGTTGATGTGTGTAGGAATTTAGTAATGTCGTATAGAAAACGTCTGGAAGCTGTTATTAAAAAAAAGGCTTTGCAAGTGGCTATTGATAAAGGGTGCCAATAAATTTTAATTCGTCTGTTTTTTGTTATCATTAATAATATTTATTTTGAATATTTTATAATAAACTAAAAGTGTTTCAGGAGATTTGTAGATGGTCGATATAAATGTTCTTCAACACTTTAATAAAAATAATTAGTATAAAAATGTTTTTTTCTCTAGAAAACGTAAAAATTGAAAGGGTGCCAATAATTTCGACTTTAACTGTATATATATCATCTGACAGAACGAAAAATGAGCACAGTTTCGGGAAGTTGCCAGAAAAAAGGTTTTAGAAGTAAATTATCCACCAACATCGGACACACAATTAGTTTCATTAATAGTCTGTGTTAGATCATATGCAAGGGAGAAATTATGACAAAATATATGATAAAACATTCTTCACCACCTGCTTTATTTAAATGAACTAACCATTCTACATTATGAGCATTGAAATCACCACAGACGTGGATGTTGACAAAGGGATGAGCAAACTGAATATGGTTAATTTTCTCAGATATTCTCAAAGATAGTAACTTCGTCGCTGTAGGGACGATCGAGGGCAAATATGAATACGGCGCTGTAATTACTGCTCGACAAAACGACGGTTGCATAAAAACTATTTTATAATTAATTTTTGCCCTAAATTTTATATCATAATAAACAAAAATAATTTTTCGGTCATATTAATCGAGTTAGCTATTTACTTCGAATCAATGTTTATACTTTTGTTTTGTTAAGAGAAATGTGGAGGCGTTTCACCCTGTCATTAACACGTACTATAGCCGCCACCCATTACACCAAGGCCATGTAGGTTTATTAAATAATTCGTTTTCTTGGTGGTGGGTGCTTCATTTCTCCCTTGCTTTTAAATGAGCAATGATTGAATTCTAGCTTAAAAACTTTTCTTCGCCCCAACTCATAATCTACTTTTCTCCCCTTTTTCGTCTATTCGTCTCATGTGCTACGTGTCTTTTTCGTCGGTTACTTATTAGATGCCATATAACAAACAGATGTTATAAAAATGTCATTAACAAGCAACGCCGGAACACGGGTCCCTCTAGTTGTTGATATATTATTGAATTCAAAAATTAATCTAGAATGATTGAAATCATGAATATCTGTTACATTAATTTTTTTCTTCTTCTACTGTTTTAAACCATTTTCTATCGCTCGTTCCTTTTCTGTTGATACTCGCTTTCCTGCATATATAGACTCATTTAGTTGAATTTTCGCCTTCTCTATCTATTGATCCACTTCCCTCTTTTTCTACTGCTGATTTCACTCGGCGTTCATCTCCTTCCCACTATTCTTCGGTGGATCTCAATTTCTCCTTTTCATTGGTAAATCAGGAGTGTCTACTTTCTTTTGTATTCTGAATTGGCGAAAGTAAAACGATTTTTTAATTTTTCTTTGGCCTTTTAAGCTGAAAGCAAAGCGTAGTATCTGTTCCGATGCTGGAATTAGTCTTTTCTGTCCTCGGTCAGTGTACGAGAAGTTGCTTTTTATTTTTGTTCCAATCCAGAGTGCCCCCTTTTGAGTTTGGTTGGTTCTTTTCGTTTTACGGCATATCAACCCTTTTCAAGTTATTTAATGCCAAATTCAGTGATTTTGAAGATTTGTTTTTAATAGAATATATATATATATATATATATATATATATATATATATATATATTTAAGTCGGTTTCTATTTAACCCATAATTGGGATCCTAACAGGTACTACCACTCCGGGTCAGTGGACTTGAGAGCAATGGTAATTTAAGGGTGGCTCCGCACTCCCCAAAGCCCGCAAACTGGAGCCTCACCATTGGATATAGTTTAAGGTCATATCCAGGACCCCCTTTTGAGGAGCTGGATTTTTCCTACATAAAAAACAGACTTGTTTCTAACTTTTCTGTCGTGGGAAGTCAAGTAAATAGGGGCTAGAAGAAAGAGCAATGCGTAAACAAGTAGAAAATAGTTTTTTATGCGGTACAAGATGATGGGATCATTAAAGTTTTCCTTTGCTTTAAGGACACAAGAGAACCATATTACTTGACTTTTTTTTACTCTGTTCAAGATCGACAATATTTTCTATCCGACCGTTTAGAAGCTTCAAAATGACGCTAGAATAGACGTGTCACAATAGTTAAAACGTGTAAGGCATTTTAATTAATTAGTTGTTATGTGAGAAATGTATCTACTGGCAAACGAAAGGAAGAAAACTAGATACTTCAGACTAGTCAAATAATGTCGGTGGAATATCCAGTATGATAAAATAGAAGTCGATTGCAGAGGCTATGCAGGATAGCCGTTAGGAAATAAAAAACACATGATGTGCGAATCTGCAAAACATTGCTTTGTGGGTTTTAAGTAAAACCTTCCCCGACTTCGCATGCAACCAACGAGCCTTGCTCGTGTCGGGAATAAAACCTGTAATCCTGCAGGTTAACGAAAATTTGTGAGCAACAAGAAAGTCTTCATGCAGACCAAACATGCCTGACACACGATCTCCGTGAGCTCTATGTATGATTCCAACTCCATCATCATCATCATCATCATCATCATCATCATCACCACCACCACCACCACCACCACCACCACCACCACCACCACCACCACCACCACCACCACCACCACTATCATCATCATCATCATCATCATCATCATCATCATCATCATCATCATCATCATCATCATCATCATCAACAACAACAACAACAACGAATACTACTACTACTACTACTACTACTACTACTACTACTACTACTACTAAAGTAAACAAGACTCTTACCCTGAAACAAACTATGTCCTAATGAGGGTTTCTCAAGTGGACGTTAGACGCCAAAAATGAATAGAATATTTTTAAATACAAGGTTTCCAATGTTCTACTAACAAGATAAAAAATTGAAAATATAAATAAAATGCGCTCCTTAGGATAATTAAGACAAACCTAAAAACGTGTTATTGAGAAGTGCAGACATAGAACAAATGCCGCATATATCATAAACATTAAACAGAGATAACCGCTAGAGGTGCTTGTCTGAAAAGAGAGTCTGTTTCGTAAAGGGAGCCAACACTTATTAACCGCTGGGTGGAGAAGATCCCTTATAAAGATATTCTATAAATTAACTTTAGTCGTCGAAGTCAAAGCCAATCTTTTCTTCTTATTTTTCGCTTTTCCTCTTTTCGTCTCATCGTTAGTCGGAAATGAATAGCGTACCATTCTCTCAAGAAACAATTTTATCACCGTTGTTAATCATTTAACGGTGGAAAGATCATTTAACTTAATGATCACAAATTTAAAAAAAAAAGGGAAATAAATATAAATCTTTTTCTTCTCTTTGATTTTCTTCTTCTTTTTCTGTTCCTCCTTGTCGTTTTCTTCTTCTTCTTCTTCTTCTTCTTCTTCTTCTTCTTCTTCTTCTTCTTCTTCTTCTTGCCACTTTCTCATCCTTCGCTTCACCATCGTCTTTCATCTCTTTTTTTCTCTCCTTTTCCTGCCCCGCCACATTATCTACTTCGTCTTGTTTGTTGTTTGTTGTTGTTGTTGTTGTTGTTGTTTTCTTCTTCTTCTTCTTCTTCTTCTTCTTCTTCTTCTTCTTCTTCTTCTTCTTCCTCTTGTTTTGTTGTTTTCACCCTCACCCTTCTCTTTTCTTCTTTTTCTTGAACGATACCATGCACGAGAAAAATACCTAAAAAACATCTTCACGGAGCCCAAGACGAACAGTGTACCACTTCTAAACATGTTTCAAGCGGCCAAAAAACATTTCTATTCATCTGTTAATTAGGAAAAGGTGAACATGTTAATCAGATAAAAAACGCCCTTTCTCTTTGAAGAAAACACAACGCTGTTGTGATATGAATGTTTCGATTCAACACAAATAGTTTATTTTCTTAAGCTTTCTCATTTTATGTCTCAAAGATTTTGCGCGATCGTTTCAGCAGATAGTCTTCGTGTTGTACAATTTAGTATTCATGAAGTAAAACCGATACACTTTGTTCTTTCGTGATTTTGTACGTTTATTACCTGCCACGCCCAGAGTTAATCTCTTCTCTATATAAATAAAATGAACTCATTTTTCCCGTCTGATTTTGACATTAATAGGATTAAAAATCAAGATATTTCATGCAAATATAATATGCACAAACGGCAGAACAATATCTGAGGTGTGTTATAGGCTTATTATTTCTCAAATTCCTCGATAATCTTAGATTTCTATACTTTTTCTGCTGAGAAGTCACGGCCAAAATCGATTAAGATCAATGGAAGTGGTAAAATATTTTCTCTCTAATAAATTCCTCCTCCTCCTGCCACCACTTAACACCGTTTGGGGATCGTTCACAAGGAACAGTTGAGAAGAGAACACCGGTTTGGCTTCGTAGTTCTTTCATGTGAAGTTATTTAAAATCACTAAACTAAGCTGCAATGCTCTGTGGCGTAGTGGTTAGCGTGCTGGACAATTCACGTTCGCGCCGACCTACCGTAGTCGTTTTTTTTTTCCTAAACAACTGGAATGGACTTTTCTTGGTGGCCGAACTGTTAACGTTGCAGATGTTTTTTTTTTTCACACATTATTTTCCTACTTTTACTCATGACTCCGGGTTTGATCCTTCCTACTTACCTACCATAACATATTTTAAAACTCCCCTCCCCCGTCCCGGAAACAAACACTCGGGCAACGCCGGGTACCCCCGCTAGTAAAGAATAAAACATCCCGAACTCGAGAGGATGACATTAAAAATAAATACCTAGATAGAATAAACGATGATACAGAAAGAAGATGAGTGGGAGATACAGGTTGACAGAATCGTAGACGGAATATGGAGAAAAAAAAAAGATGGAGAAAAGAGCATAAAGAGAGAGAGGGGGAGTATGATAGCGGGAGCTACGCAAAAAAGACGTAGTATAACGGTTTTTCTTATTTTGATATTTTTACATCAACAGGTTACCAATTACTAAGACCAATAATCACTCGAGGATAAAAGGATTAAATGGTGAATCTGTGTCCCATTTAAGGCTTTTTTTTTTGATAAGGCGCAGAAACTTATCTGTAATTTGATTGACCCCCCAACCTTTCTTCTCTTCGCCGTTCCACTAACTGGTAACTGACTAATATGAAATATTATTATCGATTATAACATGTTTTCTTAGAATTTCTCTTCTATCCTCTGCTTCCTTTATTTCAATTAGATAAAATGAATGATGATAAGCAGACATTTTGATTTTTCTAACTTTCCTCCGATTTTAAATTTATTGAATTAAGAGTTTTAGTTTCGGTTTTTATCATGCAAAATTTCATTATTGTTTTGCCCCAGAAAGTAAATATGGCATTATAGTTGCTTAAATCTTAAAGATATTTAAAGTAGTTTAACCCATAGAGTAAATGTGGTACTATGGTTGTTGAAAACGTGAAAGTAATAGATGATTTATGAAAGATATTGCTTTCCTGGGGCTAACATTTTGGTGTCTATATGAGGTACATAGATATTCGAGTGTTCCATTTAAGTTCGCTTTACCTCTCAAACGTTCAGTTAGTAAAGAAGTTAATAACATTGATTTTCCCCTCTCTAATTGGCTAGTTAACAATGTCACAGTATATCTTTCATGTGGTCTCTTGGTCTTACCAGATTTCAGGACAGAAATCCATCAAGTCTGATGGAGTATCCGGTTTAGTGCTATTATTATAAACAACATCATTTAAAGTAGTTACACAATTCATCGTATAAGCCAGTGTGAGGAAACCATATTTTCAAATACTATGTTATATTGAATATTTAACCAGGGTTTACTTGGTTATTATCATCATAATATTACTTGGTAGTATCATCATGACAGGTTTTCCCGGCAAACTCATATACAGGCACCCTATGCAACGTTGTACACCTTTTTTTTTTACCGATGTTGTTACGTCTTAGCGGACCTAACACGTTGTAGACGCCGTCGCAAGGAAACAGAAGAAAGGGAAAACTTGACGCACTTATAGGAGATTAATTGAATATACTCAATATAGTTACTAATTCACACGTACACAAAAGTGCACACACACATATATGTCTGTATATTTATCTCTTTGATTCTTTTAACTTCGGTTGAAGTTTGCAGAAATCAAGGGGCCTCCTTCTGGAGG